>NC_025697.1:20007609-20058402 GCF_000633955.1 Camelina sativa
GGGGGGGGGGGGGTAGTTTGAATTTTCGGGTGTGTCTTATGTCATCAGAGTTGTTACTAACTACCTAAGTTTTTTTTCTAAGTACACATGAAAAATGCTCTGCTTCCGACATGTGGGGCATCGATGTATCAAGTGTGGTCGGGACTGGGTTTTTGCTCTTTCTGCCATTTTATTAATATTGTTTCGTCGTCTTAAAGAGGAAAGAAGATGTCATCAAAGCTAGCCATGTTTCCTTTGTTTTTTTTTCATATTACCTCTGTAAGAGAACCTTGTTCGCATTTCTCTATCTTCCTTTACAACCTAGGTTAATAGTATACNTATTGTTCACAGCTATTATATCATCTCCCGTCAATTTTGCTAGCTGAAGGATTTAAATCAAGAAGTAGTTAAGCTTCAACTTAATTTAAACCTTTTTGAAGAGACAGAATTGTTTATNGGCTCTTAACCTTGTGGTCGTGGGTTCGAGCCCCACGGTGGGCGAATGTCCTTTTTGTTCAACAAATAAAAAATATATCCAATATAGCGATCTCTTCCTTTTTAGCCAAACAGTGGAAACAGTTGAATTGTATTTATATTTACACAGGGAACATATCTCCCCATTTTATTTCGAAAACCAAAAATCGATACCAAGTTAGACAAAAACGACGGCATCCAAGAAAAAGANCCCTTTTCACCTTCAAACTTTTTCGGATATATTCCCGCAACAATCATCAATAATCGCAGCTTGCTTTCATGGTTTATAATCTGGAAAACGTTGCTCATTTTTATCAGCATAAAATCTTCTGATAAATGAAACTAAGNGACGGCATCCAAGAAAAAGAAAAAAAAAAATCATGAAACTAAATGATAATATCATCAAGTGAGATCTCCTCTTCTTCGTTTAGTCGTTTCATTTTCTGCACATAAGAAGGCATTCTTCGTCATTAGACAGAGATTTTTGATGTACAGAAGTGTTCAATGCAAAAATGAAAAGATTCCATACAGTGAGGAAAGTTTGGGGATCAAGGAAGCTGGAGGAGCCTAATATCACTTCTCTGTCAAGCTTCTCCGTAAGTTTGTGGCAAACCCTCAACTGCAAAAGAACCCAAAATGTATCACTTAATCAATCAACCCATTATTTACATATGGGTGATAACAGATTTATTTTTTTCAGACCGGTTCATTTTAGTACCTCTGATCTCGTTGCTCCACCTACTATGAACACGAAAATCCGCTGTCCCTTTCTCTTGAATCCGCTAGATGCTCGTCCTAGCACCGAGTCACTAGAAAACACATTGAGAAATTAATCTTGGTTGTTTTCACCATGTTACCAACAAGCAAAAGATAAAAAAGAAACTAAAATGAATTACCTGAAATATCCATCATCAGAAAGGTGACGTCTAGCCCATGTTGGTGTTCGTCTTGAATGAGGCAACACCGGACTGCTTGATGGAGATTGAGAGCCAGAATAAAATGTTGGCTTTGGTTCATTCATACAAGGGAACTCTTGTTTTGGCAAATGACCTTTGCTAAGTTTCTCAACAAGTTCCTGAAAAAATATTTACCAATGTCACTGGTTTTTTACTAATGCTTCAAGTAAAAGAAAGAATAAAATTTCAAGAAGGTAAAAGACCTCTACAATCGGGTAAAAACGAGACAGCTGCCATGTTTGAGTTTCACCAACTCGATCTCTTCGAGCAGCTCGCTTCTTCTGAGTTACATGGATCAAAAGACTCCAGTTATTAGATTATCAAGAAAACCTTAGTCTTAGTCATTCTAATAATAACCAATAATGAGGAAGAATATGTACCTTCAGAACATCAAACTTGAGGGGGAAAGATCCTGTGGTGCTCTTTTTGGACTCTGTTTGTACTGGTCCAAGTAATCTCATATTGTTCACAGCTATTATATCATCTCCCGTCAATTTTGCTAGCTGAAGGATTTAAATCAAGAAGTAGTTAAGCTTCAACTTAATTTAAACCTTTTTGAAGAGACAGAATTGTTTATTTACCTCCATCATCTTTCGTCCCTTTTCACCTTCAAACTTTTTCGGATATATTCCCGCAACAATCATCAATAATCGCAGCTTGCTTTCATGGTTTATAATCTGGAAAACGTTGCTCATTTTTATCAGCATAAAATCTTCTGATAAATGAAACTAAGAAAGCAGAGCATCTTACATGGTTGGTGCTCAAGAATTTGATAACGTCCTTTCTTCCAGCATCCCCAAAAACAAGGTCCTGCTCGAGCTGCCCGAGATCTCTTAAACCTTGTTCCATGATAGTTTTGTTAATTGTTCTAGCAATCTGCAGTGACATTAACCATTAGTTATTTTATGAAGAAACAAAGGATCAAACTTTCTTCCATGGTTTATCATTTTATAATTTTAAAAACCTAACCTCCACATGTAGAGAAAGCNTTTCTCAACAAGTTCCTGAAAAAATATTTACCAATGTCACTGGTTTTTTACTAATGCTTCAAGTAAAAGAAAGAATAAAATTTCAAGAAGGTAAAAGACCTCTACAATCGGGTAAAAACGAGACAGCTGCCATGTTTGAGTTTCACCAACTCGATCTATTCGAGCAGCTCGCTTCTTCTGATTTACATGATGGATCAAAAGATTCCAGTTAGATTGCCAAGAAAACCTTAGTCTTAGTCATTCTAATAATAACAGTAATGAGGAAGATTATGTACCTTCAGAACATCAAACTTGAGAGGGAAAGATCCTGTGGTGCTCTTTTTGGACTCTGTTTGTACTGGTCCAAGTAATCTCATATTGTTCACAGCTATTATATCATCTCCCGTCAATTTTGCTAGCTGAAGAATTTATCAAGAAGTAGGTTAGCTTCAAAAATGATTGTTAATCAAACTTAATTCAAACCTTTTTGACGATAAATATTGTTTATTTACCTCTATCATCTTTCGTCCCTTTTCACCTTCAAACTTTTTCGGATATATTCCCGCAACAATCATCATTAACCGCAGCTTGCTTTCATGGTTTATAATCTGGAAATGTAGCTCATTATTATCAGCATAAAATCATATGATGGTATGAAACTAAAAAAGCAGAGCTTCTTACATGGTTGGTGCTCAAGAATTTGATAACGTCCTTTCTTCCAGCATCCCCAAAAACAAGGTCCTGCTCGAGCTGCCCGAGATCTCTTAAACCTTGTTCCATGATAGTTTTGTTAATTGTTCTAGCAATCTGCAGTGACATTAACCATTAGTTATTTTATGAAGAAACAAAGGATCAAACTTTCTTCCATGGTTTTATCATCTTATAAGCTTATAAAACTGACCTCCACATGTAGAGAAAGTTTGTCCATTTGCTCACTGTACTGAGGCAAAGCGTGAACCATCTTTTGCAAGTCTTTTGATGAAAGGTCACCAAAGTCTCTGCAGACAAAGAAGTCAAATAAACTAATCAGAAAAGTTCTAGTGGATCACTTAAAACAAGAAAGATATANCGGGTAAAAACGAGACAGCTGCCATGTTTGAGTTTCACCAACTCGATCTCTTCGAGCAGCTCGCTTCTTCTGAGTTACATGGATCAAAAGACTCCAGTTATTAGATTATCAAGAAAACCTTAGTCTTAGTCATTCTAATAATAACCAATAATGAGGAAGAATATGTACCTTCAGAACATCAAACTTGAGGGGGAAAGATCCTGTGGTGCTCTTTTTGGACTCTGTTTGTACTGGTCCAAGTAATCTCATATTGTTCACAGCTATTATATCATCTCCCGTCAATTTTGCTAGCTGAAGGATTTAAATCAAGAAGTAGTTAAGCTTCAACTTAATTTAAACCTTTTTGAAGAGACAGAATTGTTTATTTACCTCCATCATCTTTCGTCCCTTTTCACCTTCAAACTTTTTCGGATATATTCCCGCAACAATCATCAATAATCGCAGCTTGCTTTCATGGTTTATAATCTGGAAAACGTTGCTCATTTTTATCAGCATAAAATCTTCTGATAAATGAAACTAAGAAAGCAGAGCATCTTACATGGTTGGTGCTCAAGAATTTGATAACGTCCTTTCTTCCAGCATCCCCAAAAACAAGGTCCTGCTCGAGCTGCCCGAGATCTCTTAGACCTTGTTCCATGATAGTTCTGTTAATTGTTCTAGCAATCTGCAGTGACATTAACCATTAGTTATTTTATGAAGAAACAAAGGATCAAACTTTCTTCCATGGTTTATCATTTTATAATTTTAAAAACCTAACCTCCACATGTAGAGAAAGCTTGTCCATTTGCTCACTGTACTGAGGCAAAGCGTGAACCATCTTTTGCAAGTCTTTTGATGAAAGGTCACCAAAGTCTCTGCAGACAAAGAAGTCAAATAAACTAATCAGAAAAGTTCTAGTGGATCACTTAAAACAAGAAAGATATAAAAAAGATAAAATGGTAACTACTTTGAACTGTGTTTCAATTGCGCGGCTTTGTTCTTCGACACGAAGTTTGTCATCTTCTCATGCAATCTTTCACTTGCCTGAACAAAAAGACATAATTACTCCCAAACAAACAAAACATAACCAGTTTGACATATTCAAATTGAGAAATACATCTGCAATGTGAACATCACGAAGCTCCACCCAAATGGGATCTTGTTCATCTAAAAGAACCTCTTTCTTCTCAGGTTTATCACCAGTTTTACTCTGAACCTAAACACTACGAAATAAGAAGGAAATTACCATATGCTGTAGTAATGAGCTACAACCAGCTTTTACAACATTTGAAAAGTGAAACCAAAATGTCACCTCGTGTGTGTATTTATTTCCTTCCATATTAAGCAAATCGTGGCACATCGCATCGTATGTCCACTCATGAATGAGAGGTGCGATCTTCAAAAACATCAGAAAGTTACTCTGTTATTATGACATATAAAACAGAACATAAAAGATAATTGTCTGGGTGAAAATCCCCACCTGATCTATGGATCGATCTAGGATAAGTAGTTCACATGTTTCAGTCTGAGGAAAATCTTCGATTGTCTGTTTGTATCTTGCCAGACAATTCCATACACTAGCAGCAAGCTTCGTAGGAATCAGCTCTCGGTAAGTTGTCATTGTTGTGGCATCAAGAGCTTTGGCTGAACGGTAGCGAACAAGCGGGTATTCCTGTATAAACAGAAGAGTTTAAGGATATATAACCTTCATAGGAACTTCATGCCAAATCAACAAACAAGCTTTGAATTTTGTGCTTTGTACCCTTAACGAGGCCAAAACTGTAGCAATTCGTTTAGCTACGACATTCAAGCAATCATCTGCGTTTTGATGGTTTTCCTCGTCACTGAAAAGTTCTTCTAGAGCATTTTCATTATTTGTAATAAACCCCTGCAGAGACATCATAATACATAGGAGTAATTAAGCAAGCAGGTTTCAATATAAATCACATGTTCCAACTTGACAAGGTGCGTTTGATAACGTCAAGCAGTACAAATTGCAGACTTTTTGAAGTCATGTTTCTATGTTGTTATTAGTGAAAGCTGTAATTGAGGTTGGCCTAAAGAAAAGAAACCATCAACAACTTGATTTGTCAAGAATGAAACTTCAATATTAGATATCACAATTTGTGAAACTATGCAAAGCTTGAGGAAAAGACAGAACAGAATCAGGGATTTTAAGCATAATTATACCTGGACGTCCATGCTAATGTACTCCAAGTTCATCTGCATATTATGGAATTATCTTGTGAGATTGCATGTGGATAAGGAAAGTGAGAACAAATTATGAAAGTGGAATATAGAAGCAACCTCTTTCAATCCCCCAATTCGTTTCATCGCTCTCATGTCCTTCTTAATGAGATTAACTAAGCTTCTTGAAACAGGAGAGCTAAAGAAAACAAAAGCCCTGAAGTTCACATCAAAGAAAAATGATTCAGCATTTCAGACAAGAGAGTCCATGTATATGAGAAGTTATGAAATATGAAGAAAGTGTTCACATACCTCTTGTACAGTGGTGATTTCCCAGTCATATCTGACAAAAACGTAGTAACACTGCAAAAAACAAATACAAAATAACAAAAGCTTCAGATATCACAAGAGTTCACTGACGAGAAATCATTTCAATTGTCTCAGATGGAAGAATAGTTTACTTTTCTTGGGTCGGTTGGATAAAGTATATAGCTTCCATGGAAGTCATAGGCTGTCTATGTTTAGTTATAACCTCAACCACTGGGAAAACATAACAAAACATCAAAAAATGTCCATATAATCAAAAAACAATGCCAATAAGATAAAACAGAACAAAAATATTTATTGCTACGAGTTCTGAACAAGCTCTCTATCTTACAAGAAATGCCTTCTTGTGTGATCTCAGACATTTTACAGGCAGATGACATTATCTTCACTGTGAACTTGTCCATAACAAGAACCTAAAGATACATTTACAGGTTCAGTGAATCAATGAAACTGAACATAACCAGAACCAAAAACCAAAAGGGATTAAGAATTTTTAAGGTGAATTTAAACAAAACTGAATAGAAGTTACCTTCCAAGTTAATTTAGAGCTCCCATTTCTCTCTGGCCTAAGCATTTCACATAGTAACCCTGAAACCAAAAAAGTGATAAACTATTCACACCCTTGAAAAAAGTAATGAACTTTACATGATTCACCTAAATTTACAAAACCCCTCATGCTCCTGATATGCCAAAAAAAAAAAAACAAAAGTCTGATTCATTCTGATCGATCACATTGACCTAATTCGAAACTCCATAAACCCAAAAGAAACATATGACTTCTNCATTTTACAGGCAGATGACATTATCTTCACTGTGAACTTGTCCATAACAAGTACCTACATATACATTTACAGGTTCAGTGAATCAATGACAGAAGTAAACTGAACATAACCAGAACCAAAAACAAAAAAGGATTAAGATTTTTACCTTCCAAGTTAATTTCGAGCTTCCATTTCTCTCTGGCCTAAGCATTTCACATAGTAACCCTGAAAACCAAAAAAGTAATAAACTTATTCACACCCTTGAAAAAAGTATTGAACTTTACATGATTCACCTAAATTTACAAAACCCCTCATGTTCCTGATATGCCAAAAGTCTGATTCATTCTGATCGATCACGTTGACCTAATTCGAAACTCCATAAACCCAAAAGAAACATATGACTTCTCTTTTAACTAATCCAACGAACCCAAACACCAAATTCCATTACAGAGCCTAATGGTCTATCAAAAAAAACCCCCAATTTCGAGAATTCAGAAATTGGGTAAGAGAAAGGGTGAAAAAAAAAAGCTAACTTTCTCTGGTGATTTTTCTGAAATCCTTGTAATCTCCACCATTAGAGGACGATCCAGAATCGGAGAAAGACATTGCGTGGAATCGTAAGAATATGGTCGACGACGATAGAAAAAGAGAACTTTTCTTAAAGATGGAAAAGGGGAAAGACAAAAACTTTATCCGAGAATCGAATTTATATAACAAAATCAGATTCGCGAAGAAGACGAAGAAGGAAGTTTCCAATTTTGAAAATTGTGGATCGGGGGAGATTAAAGAAATCTAGGGTTTACTTGGTAACGAAGACAAAGAGACAGAGTAAAGGCGAAACTTGGCGCTTCTAGATTTTGCCGTTTCGTTGGGTCGGCTCAAGCTAGCGAGCGAGCCCATTGAATTTTCAAACTTTGAACCCCGAGTTTGTTTTTTCCCTTTTTCAGACGTGTGTGTGTTAAAGTCAAAAATATAATTTAATACATGGACGAATTTATGTATTATTATATTATTACTAGGGATAATCCGGGTTACGTCCCGTATGTATTTATCAATTGATATACAATATTTAATTTGATTTATAAGAACATTAATTTATGTATGACTAATTTGTTATTATATGTGATTATAAGTATATATTAACATATTATCTCAAATGTTGCCTAATATATTTTATTTATTTATTTATATATACAGTATTTCTACAATTGAAATTTGAACGGTTTTTTGGGCAACTCTTCACCAGTGTTATACTGTTATTGAAATATAATCTAAATGTTAGTTATAATAATTGAACTTGCGACATCATTGCATATAGGATGCTTACCTCTAGCTACTTGCCTCAATATCCTTAGATGATGTAGTTTTTTTTTAATTATAAAAAGAGATACAATTATTAATTATATAAAAAACATTGTGAGCCTAGTTGATTTATAGAGGATGTTTTTTTTTGGGTAAAAGATTAAGTTATTATAGAGGATGTTTTTACTTTCTAGCGGTCAACTATGTGTTTGTCTCCATTTCTCCCAGCTCTAAAAACAATGTGACCCTTAAGGTCATCGTATGTAGTATGTACCGGTTACCAATTAGAACGGGTGTCATTTTTTGTTTTTTTTTGAAAAAATGTTAAATTAGATTCTAAAAAAGAAATAGGGTTTTTACATCTTGTGCAACAGTTTATTCAATAGAACTTTGCAAAAAAAACTGAGTGAACTTCTGATGAAATAATGAAATAATAGAAGACAGTCAAAATCGCGAGGCTAGTAGAACGGGTGTATAGATGAAGGTTTTCTTTTTTCGCTAAATGAGAGATGAAAGTTGCATTAATTAGCGGTAACTGAGACTGAAGGGCAAGTAAATTAGACCTTTCACCAAGAAAAATATTATTTTCCCACACAAGAAATGTATATGTACATGTGGTGGTTATTACATGAATAGCGAAGTCGAGCACTGAAATCCAAATTAAAACACGAATGCAAGAAATAAACTTTCTTAATATTGGCATAATTTACTACTCTTGCTCATTAAATAAGGCATAATAATTCTGTTTTCTTCCAGTTCTGTTTTACTGCAAACCAAACATGTGCACGTTACCTAAGTATCTCATGCGATTCTTCGAGTATTACACTCTTACTTAATTCACCAATAATAAAACTACGACTCTTGAGGTCTTAATCATCTCTAAAAGCATCATAGAGTCGAGATTTAGATCATTTTCACTACTTTCGTTGTTTTCTTGTGTTGCATCACCTCCTCTGCAATCCCTCTTCACCTTAGACCTGACCACATGGGACATTGCGACTAACAATAAAAACATGGAAGAAAGCCCAAGAAACTATTAAGATTGTAAGATCAAATAATTATGTCCATAAGGAGTCGTGCACATTTGATGTGTGTTAAATAGTATTCATGAAAAGGTAAACTCTTAGTAGTAACACAATTGAATAACATAAAATTTTCAATTCCATTTAGGCTTTGTTTGGTTTTAATGGAGCCGCTGCGAAGCCTTTCGGCTTCCACTACTTTTATATACAAACTAATTAAAATACATGGAACATGCCTTATGATCTACAAATGTATCTACATATTTTGAATTCTAATAGACAATTAGCTAACAAAACCTATATCATAGAAGTAGGAAAAATGAGTTTGTCCAAAAAAAAAGTAGTAGGAAAAATGATAAAATTTTATTCAGATGATTAGAAAAGAATGAGTTGTATCAAGATCAGTATCCCATACAGAAGAGGTTACGGTTTGAAACCCCATTTAGTTAATAAAATTTCTACTGAAACAGAAAAATATAATAAACGAAAGGTATACATCAAGGACACACGCAACACAATTACCCTAATAAGAGAATCAATGTACATGCACCTCTTTGTGTGCTCCGTATATCCATCATCTTACACAACCTGCGACTAACTCGAACAATATAACTTTTTGTAGAACATGTCTCAGATTCGTCGTCACCATGGCTCATAATATCTTTAAGTCTGACGCAAACGAAACAATTGATGTACATGTACCTATTTGGCGTTCCGTAGATTCATCCATCATCGTATGCAACCTACAACCAACTTGATCAACCTATATTTTTTTTGGAGAACATGTCCAGATTACTCCTGACCATTGCAAAAAATATATTTTAATCTCAAACAATAGAACATGGACCTCTTTGTGTACTCCATGGATCCATCATCTCGCACAAGATCAATATATATTTAGATCTGACGCAAACAAAACAATAAGATAGAAGTCTAAAAGGTTAGAATATAGAGTTGTGATTGTGAATAAGGAAGTGGAGAGATCGTTACTTATTGATGCTCCTTGGAAATCTAGAAGTATAACGCTTAGTTAACGTGGCATCACAAAAAAAAATTATTTTTCCAAAAAATCAAAGAAAGTAGAAGAGATGAGGAGGCAACTAGTGAGAGAGATTTTGTAAAAGCTGAGGTGGACTATTTGAGAGGGTTCAAATTGTCCCTTTTATTAGTAGTAATTGACGAAAATTACAGAACAACCATCAAAGTAAGCCACCACAAGAAAAACACAACCATGTTAACTAAAACAACGAACATCACCCACACTACACTGATAGGTAAATACCACATTTTATCTGGAAATATCACAGCCATTGAGACAAGTAAGAGACATGGAGAGGCACCCTTATCCATATAAACGCCCATATGTATTCTTCTCCAGCTGGTATGTTAGATATGGGCTGCGCCCAATATGCCACTCGGCCCAACAAGATAAACTAATTGTGATTTCGGCCCGATAAACCTAGAAGCAAGTCCATTAATTCCTGCAAAGGGCAATCTCGGGAATTTACGATGGAAACCCTAGAGAACTCTAGGTCAACAGTTGCCTATAAAAGAAGAGAGCATTTATTGGGATCACCATCCTGACATCCAGACTTTACCCGGAGAGCAATACTTTGCATCGATATTTGTTATTGTTTTCTTTGTAATCCATTTCCACTTCTGAGCTCTCTCGAGTTCGTCATTATTCTGTTTGTTAGTTTTCTTGTGAACTAACGAACTTAATCTTGGCTCTTTGTTAGTGACGACATCGAATTATCTCGTTAATAAAAGAACCAGCTCAACTTTTCCCCGAAATCTTATTTATTAGTGTTGTGCAATCCCCAATACAAACAATTGGCACCCACCGTGGGGCAAGAGTAGAGCACTTCTTTTTGACGAATCAAGACCGACGGTCCACACTACCACGAAGATTCAAGACTCATGACGAATTCCAGCAAAGATCTCAACAACACTTCCGAACAGCCAACGGAGCAACGATGGGGGCGAACAAGAACACAAACTGTCCCGCCTCTACCTTCCTCGACGGTCTCAATCGCAGACTCCCTGCCGAACACAATCTCTCCGCCAGCGTCCGACGCGCCCTCTGAGCCTCTTGTAGCTACACGTGCTGAAACCGGACCTGCCGCAGACCAGCTCGTCACCAATGTCGCCACTCTCACCAATGTCGCTCTCCCTAACGCCGCTCTCCCTAACGCCTTGCCCGTACAAAGGAGCGGGATTGATGACCTGATACAAGTCATTCTCGATCGGCTTGACGGAACAAATGAACGACTCGAGGCGATTTCAGCTGCACAGGAGGCCTCCCAGAACCAGATCAGCAGGCTCCAGCGAAGGAGGGGCAAGCGCCGGAACAAGAGCAATCCTTCCGAGCAGAACGAGAATCCTCCCCCGCTGCAGCTATTTGTGGAAGATCGATACAACGGCCACATAAGCCGTCTGACGTCTATAATTGTAGAATCCATCGATCGATGAAGAGAGGAGCCAACTGACGAGCAGCGATATAGCCAGGGCCGACGGAGCGGAAGTCTGCTGACTCCGACACTGCCGAGACGACAGTCTGATGGAGATCTCAAAGACAAAACCATACGACGTCTAGAGACGATGCTGCATGAACTCTCCTCAAGAGTCCACCGAGCTACGAGCTCTGCTCCTAACCTTGATCGAGTGCTCGAGGAAGCCCAGCGCTCGCCATTTACGGCAAGCATCGGTTATGTGAACAAGTTCAAATTTACCCTGTATAATGGATTGGATGATCTAAAACCGTTTTTAACTTCAATGAGTGTCACAATTAGCCGAGCCCACTTCACTGAAGAAGAATACGAAGCTGGTTGCTGCCATTTGTTTGTCGAGATTTAGCCCATGGAGCGCTAGGGTGGTTCTCTCGACTTCCGCCGAACTCGATAGGGAGCTATCACGAGCTGACCACCGCCTTTCTCCAGCACCACTCCACGTTTATAATCCGAGGTGCCTCGAATGCTGATCTCTGGAACTTGTTCCAGCAGAACGATGAATCATTCCGAGATTTCATGGAGAGATTTAAAAGAATCGTTTTGAAACTCTCGATTGCCGACGATACAACGAATTCATCTCTCCGTAGTGCTCTTGTTTACGGCTCCCGATTTAGGGAGGATATCATAATCCACGAGCCTCTAACTCTGGATGACGCACTGCACCGTGCTAATAAATACATCGAGCTCGACAAAGAGAGAGCATCGAGAACGAACCATCCAGAACCGCCGACCTCCAAGTCGACGAAAGGAAAGGAGAAGGTACAAGACGAGCATCACGATCCTCGTCAACACTTTGATAAGGAGTACGCCGAAAAGTTGGAAAAAGGATAGAAAGTTCAAACGTTTGCAGTTAGTAATCAAGCTCCCTAAGCATCTTCATCAAAGCCTTGGAATAACAAGTGGGTTCGAGACCCATCGGGAAAAGGTGGCAACAAATATTGTGAGTACCACTAGCGAGCGGGGCATTCAACAAAATAGTGATACACCCTCCAACAGATCTTGCTCGACAAATTCAAAGAGGGCCAAATTGATGTCGACCTCGAGCGACGACTAATCGCAGCCCACAGGGACAACCATTTCTTTAATTCTGAGAACGAAAATCCAAGTAGGCAATACGACACAACTCGAGCGCCACAACGCGGAACCGAAACTCTGCCGCCGCCTCCGGCCCCAACTCTCAAAACAAACCCCGAGACGGCTGAAGATACGAACGCTCCAGCCCCGCGTCGAAGAATCAATATGATCATGGGCGGTTTGGCGACCTGCCGCGACTCAGTCCGATCAATCAAAGCTTACCAGCGGGGACTAGAGGTGAATCGGGAGTTGATAGCTCAAAGTACGCAACCTACAACGAAATCCGAGGCGATCGTATTCGATGAGGCTGATGAAGCAGGCCTAACTGGGCCGCACAACGACCCGCTGGTGGTCACCAAAATCTTGATCGACACAGGCAGCTCGGTCAATGTCATCTTTAAGGATGTGCTCATCCAAATAGAGGTCGATCTACGGACGGCCGAGCACGATGTACAACCTCTCACCGGATTCGACGGTGACACAGTGATGACAGTAGGCACGATCATGTTGCCAGTCTATGTGGGCGGAATGATGCATTGTATCAACTTCGCCATCATCGACAAGCCGATTGTCTACAATGTTATCCTCCGCATGCCCTGGTTGCATAAGATGAAAGCAGTGGCATCGACCTATCATCAGTGTGTAAAGTTCCCAACCTCTAGAGGAATATTTACACTACGAGGAGAGTCACTAGTAGTGAGAACCTGTTTCATTATCGAACGGCAGCAACGCAACGCCCAGACGTTCGCCATTTCAGACCCCGCCGAGCAGAGGGATGGTCGTGTTCGCCCGAACACAGAATCTGTCATCCAAGTATACATCGATCCTTCCAACGTAACTCGCTGCATGGGGATCGGTGCCGACCTACCACAATCTATCAAGGACGAGCTTGTGAAGTTCCTATGCAAAAACACCACGACCTTCGCATGGAACATGAGCAGCATGACTAGGATCGACCCAA
Organism: Camelina sativa; assembly: GCF_000633955.1. Taxonomy (NCBI): domain Eukaryota; kingdom Viridiplantae; phylum Streptophyta; class Magnoliopsida; order Brassicales; family Brassicaceae; genus Camelina; species Camelina sativa. The sequence goes on from NC_025697.1 coordinate 20,021,179, forward strand.
GCATAACCTGCCAAGAGCTCAACGTCGACCCGACATTCAAGCCAATCAAATAAAAGTGACGAAAGCTCTGTCCAGAGCGCACTGCTGCCGTCAACGAAGAAGTCAAAAAGGTGCTTGATGCTGGATCGATTACAGAGGTGAAGTACCTCGACTGGTTAAGCAATCCAGTAGTGGTAAAGGAGAAGAACGACAAGTGGCGGGTGTGCGTCAATTTTACTGATCTCAACAAGGCATGCCCAAAGGATAGTTTCCCCCTACCGCGAATCGACCAACTAGTTGAGGCCACCGCGGAGAACAAACTTCTTTCGTTCATGGATGCATACTCGGGGTACAACCAGATTATGATGCACAAGGTTATGCCATTTGGCTTGAAAAACGCTGGTTCAACCTACCAGCGCCTTGTTAACCGCATGTTTGCCGAGCAGCTCGGATAAACCATGGAAGTGTACATTAATGACATGTTGGTCAAGTCGACCCGCGCCGCCGATCATGTCTCGAATATCGCTAAGTGTTTTGAAGTACTTAATAGATATAACATGAAGCTAAATCCGGCAAAGTGCTCGTTTGGCGTAACATCTGGAGAGTTCCTAGGATACCTCGTCACCAAGAGGGGTATTAAAGCGAACCCGAAACAAATCTCGGCGCTTGCAAACCTTCCGTCCCTGCGAAATACTCGATAAGTTCAACGCCTCACTAGGCGAATCGCTGCTCTCAACAGATTTATTTCACGTTCCCACTGATAAGTGTCTACCATTCTACCAGTTGCGTCGCAGCAACAAGAAGTTTGAGTGGGACGACAAGTGTGAGTCCGCCTTCATGGAACTCAAGAACTACCTAGCTACTCCCCCCGTCCTAGCAAAGCCTGGTCAGGGTGAAACGCTTTACCTATTCATTGTCGTATTCAGCTCGGCAGTCAGTGGTGTACTCATTAAAGAAGATAGGGGAGAACAACATCCAATCTTTTACGTTAGTAAAAGTCTTGACGGAGCCGAACTCCGCTATCCCACGTTAGAGATACTCGCTTACGCCGTAGTTATCTCAGCTAGGAAGCTGCGTCCGTATTTTCAGTATCACACAGTTGAAATTTTGACTAACCAACCCCTGCGAACCATTCGGCATAGCCCAAGCCAGTCAGGTCACCTCGCGAAGGGGGCAATAGAGTTAAGCGAGTACAATATTGAGTATAAGAATCGCACTTGTGCGAATTTACAGGTACTTGCTGACTTCCTAGTCGAGCTCTCTCCCGAGCTAGAGTCCGGCGCCCCGAGAGAAGAGAAGTGGACATTGCACGTTGACGACTCGTCCTCCCGACACGGCTCCGGGATCGGTATACACCTAGTTTCACCAACAGGTGAAGTGCTCAAGAAATCATTCCGGCTTGCCTTTCCTGCCTCAAACAATGAGGCCGAGTACGAAGCCTTCATCGCAGGATTGAGACTGGCACGCGGAATTAGGGTAAAAAAGATACAAGTTGGTGACCCACCAATTCAGCAGTGATTATGAAGCTAGGAATGATCGAATGGACGCTTACCTTAAAGTTTTCCAAGATCTATCTGGCTTATTCGAGTCGTTCCAATTAACAAAAATCCCCCGCAGCGACGTCAACGTCTGACCCCGACCTCCGTCGAGTTATCCCTGTTGAAAGCATAGATCAACCAAGCATCAATCTCCCTGTGAACGCCGAACCCAAGATTTAAAAAAGAAAAAGATTCTGCAAGATGAGACTTCCAATTGTCAAGTCTCGAAAAGACAAAGAACAGATGACGGCACTCCCGTGCTCACACTGCTTATCGTCGAACCATCGGCTAGTTCACTACCAACATCTGTTGAGTGCTCAGCCGAGCTAGAGTCCGTCGAGCACGTATTTGTCGAACAAGGCCAAGCGTCATCATCCCAAGAACAAGTGTCACCTCTTCAAGGACTAGAGTCATTCTCCCAAGAACAAGTGTCACCTCCTTAAGGACAAGCATCATCGTCGCAAACACAGACTAGCTCCGAACACCATGATCGGTCATACGATTGGCAGGATGAAATCCGTGGTTACATCGCAGACGGCATTGCCCCATCCGACAAGTGGGAAGCCCGACGCCTTCGAACTCACTACGCGCATTATACACTATACCGCGGAGAAGTCTTTCGCTGGAGCGCATCTGGCACACTTTTGGCTTGCGTCAGTCCCAACGAAATTGATAATGTGATGAGAGAGGTTCAAGAGGGCGCCGGCGGTAATCACTCAGGCGGCCACGCGCTCGCACTGCGCATTCGCACCAACGGACACTATTGGCCGACCATGAACTATGACTGCGAGAAGTTCGTTGCAAAATGTGAGAAATATCAGCGCCATGCTCCTTTCATCCACGCGACGACCGAACTTCTGCGAACTACTTCGCCTCCATACCCCTTCATGAGGTGGGCAATAGACATTGTCGGATACCTCCCCATCATGTCAAAAGAAATACATCCTCATCGTGACAGATTATTTCACCAAGTGGGCCAAGGCTGAAGCTTTTACGAAAATAGGAGCGAAACAAATCCATAAATTTGTTTGGAAAAACATTATCTGTCGGCATGGACTTCCATATGAAATTGTCACTGACAATGACACGCAGTTCACCTCATTGGAATTTGAGGGTTTCTGTGCGAAGTGGAGAATTCGCCTGAGCAAATCTACGCCCCGCTACCCACAAGGTAATGGCCAAGCTGATGCAACCAATAAGACTCTCATCGATGGGCTTAAGAAGCGACCCGATCAACAGGACGAACCCCGTTCTCCCTCGCGCACGGGATGGAAGCCCTTGCACTTGAAGAAATTGGCGTGCCAACACTGCGATGCTCCATGCTCGTGCATGATCCTACTCTGAATTCCGAAATGATGTTTGATACTCTTGACACTCTAGAAGAGGAGCGCGGCAAAGCACTTCTTTGGATCCAAAACTACAAGCAACGCCACTTCGACGAAGGTGATCTCGTTCTCCGAAAAGTTTTCGAGAACACCGCCGAGCTAAATGCAGGAAAGGTGGACGCCCATTGGGAAGGTCCTTACCTAATTTCTAAGATCGTCACTCCTGGCGTCTACCAGCTCCTCACCTTGGATGGCACTCCGAATCCGCGTTTATGGAATTCCGCAAACCTGAAACGTTATTACCATTAGAAAAAACACGTTTTAAATCGTTCCCTTTGCCAAGGAGTCGATGTAAGAGCTGGACATCTCGCTAAGACGGACTCGTACAACCGAGGTCTCCCTTTGCAATATGAAATACGAATGGCTTGATCCCTTTCTAAGGGTACGTAGGCAGCCCGTCACAAGGCACAACTATACTAAAAAAATAATAAAAAATTCAGTTAGAAACATAAACGAGCTCTCATGAAGGATGTCCTCCCACATCTTCGCATCAACCTCCAACCCAAGCAGAGTCTTCGATGGAATAACCGTACCATCCTTCACCCATCACCTGGCTCAATGTCAGAAGGGACTCGTTCGCCGCTCTGTTGTCAATGATGTGCCTTCTCATCCTCTCGATACGGGACCTATAGCCAGCAATCTCGACACCGACACTTTGTCAATCTCGAGACGAGAGCGGGAAGCATCGAGAGAAGCCTTGAGATTGGCCACCTACCTCCTGAAACCGGTGGCTTGCTTCGTGAGAGCAGCAGAAACCCCTCGCTCCTTGTCAAGATCCTAGCAAAGTTCCTCAGCCGACCTCCTAGATGGCTCAGAAGTGCGAGAATCAGCAAGTTGTTTTTCCAGATCGGCAATGCGACGCTCGTACGAGACAACCATGCGGTTCACACCCCCACAATCCTGAAACGTAAGTAGTGATGAAACGTAAGAAGCAAGGAATCAAGGTAGCAACTGTAAAAATTAACTCAAAGCATAAAGAAGAATACAAACCTGAAAGTGTTTCCGAGCCCACGATCGATACAACGCAGGATCATAGAGAGAACTCACAGGAGGAATCAGATCAAAGGAGCCGCGAACCTTGCTAGCAAGCTCGCCGCTAGCAGCTCTGTTGTTGATGAACAACTCATCCTTCGTCTTGTAAGAGAAGGAGAACGAATCATCAATCAAAGTGGTATCGCGCGGTATGCCATCCCTCCTAGATCTCTTGGATGACTCAGGCTCAGGAACAACCACCTCGCCATGAGAAGCTCTCTTCCTCGTCAGAGTGGGACACCCAGAATCAGCAACGACAATCGCTAAGGCATCAGAAGTCTCACCACGCGACTTCTTCTGTGCGCGCGAAGCAGCAGCAGGAACCGTGACAGCCCTCTTGTTGGCACAAGCAGAAACCACCTCCGCCGACCTCACATCACCTGCAGGTCGCTGCTCTGATCTTCCTGAGATTATCAAAGAAACATGGAGGATGTGGGCGCAAGCGAACGACAGGATCTGCAAAACATTAACCAAAACAAAGAAAGGGTCAAAAACCAATCAAGGAGGATCAAACAACTATAAATGAGAAACAATGAAGCTACCGAGAAACATGTTCCACTCTGTATCATAAAACATATCGAGACTATCAACTGAAAGCTCGTCCAGCCTAACAAAGAAGAAATAACGCTGCGAATGACGAATCTTCTTTTTAGCCCCGAGGACGATCTGGTGGCCTGATTTGGCACTAGTGTAGATCTATCCTGGACTACCTCTGACTTTCATAAACTTGGTGGCTTCCTCAAGAAAATGCAAATCAACCTCAACACCACAGTTGATACCAAGTATCGCCAAACCAGCCGCGTTACGGATACCTCCCACAGAAAGCTGAGAGATAGCTATCTTGCGACTCGCACAATAACGCGTCAAAAACTCTGGTAGAGGGAACCAAAGACCACAATCAGTAAAGTAATGCTCATAGAGCGCGGTGAAACCTGCTGGGGGCGTCCAAGGGCGTTCATGAGGTTAAAGAACCCGGAAAACCAACCCCTCGGGCATCTTGTTCCATTGCACCATTGCAACAATAGTATCCGACGTGCACAATGAGGGACCACGATTGGTCGGACCAACAATAAGATCAATATCGGAAACAACCGGAATAACACTAAGGCCCAAAATAGCTGAACTCGGACCAGCATCCTCAGCTGGGACAACGTCCATAAGACTCCCACCAGAGCCACTCTCGCTGTCTTCGCTAAACTCAAGAATATCATCAAAATTGTAATCGTTGGCCAAACTGTTAAGATCTCCACACTCTGCTCCAATGTCGATACTAACACCATCAAAAACATCTTTATTAGCATCATACTCTTTGGAGAAAGCACGTTGGTTTCCCACAAGAGTTTTACCACACACATGCGATGGAAATTGAAGGATGGCCTTCCTTTCTGCAAGATAAGCCGACCTCACGACCTCCCATCATGAGATCGGTATCGCCATCATCAGATTCGGCATCAATCTCATGACGAACATTCCCGAAACCATCAAGTCGACCTCCGGAAGCTCCAATGCCGACCTCAGCGTCATCCGCAATCTCACAAGGTCTCACCTCGGCATAGCGATCTCCACCCACTAAATCTACATTCCTCCGCCGATCTCCACTCCTGATCTCGTCTTCTCGACGACCTCTCTCACTTGAACCAGAGCCGACCTCGAAAGAAGAGGAGCCATGAACGACCATGGATCTCGCCGATCTCAAATTGGCAAACCTTGTTCGACGACCGCCGATCTCACCACTGTCGAGCTTATCAGTGCCGAGCCCATTACCGCTAATGTCGATATCCCCTCGCCAAACTACCATACCACTCGCAAGACCCATCGCGAGTTCGCTCGAAGGAACACCGAACCCATGAGGATCAGCGCCATCATCGACAAGATCGCGCCACCCTCGGAGATCGATTTCATGATGTCTGCTCATTCTCACCCGAGAATCCCCGACCTCAATTAAGGACATGCCGCCCATACACGCGGTGACCACGACCCGACGGTCGGTCGAATCATCTCCCTCGAAAACAACACTTGAGAAATCATTCTCCTTTTGCCGATCTCTTCTCTTGAAAACAATGCCGACCCCCTCCTTATCCAATTCGCCTCTCTCGACCCCATGAAAGCCATCGTCGCCGCCGACGTCACCAGATCTGGGCGCTCCCGCCAGAATATCGCCGACCTCATCCCCTCGCCGACCTAACTGGCCGCTCTCAAAAGCAATCCCAACCGGCCGATTGTCCGAATTACCAAATCTGCCGACCTCACCCAGATCATTCTCTCCAGCCGCGACCCTTGATGCCAAACAATGAGATTGATCGGGTCTATTCGAATTTGAGTCAACACGGCGATCTCCATCTAGTTCCATATCATTGGCGCTATGCCGATCATCAATAGAAGAACCGCGCTGATGGTCGACCATCGACGCTGCCGCCGAAGATTAATATGGAAGAGCGGCGACTAGGGTTTCGGAATGTGCAAACAAAAGAGAGAAGAAGAGTGAAAGAAGCACAAACATAAAGTAAAGAGAGACAAAATTTACCTTTTATGAAGAGGAAGGAAGTGAAGAAAAAATAAAAGAGTGAGGATACATAAATAAGTAAATAAAACAGAAATTATACTGTGAAAATCCGTCACCTCGATCTGCAACCCGCTCTTTTTCGGGAAATTCATCAAAAACCGCACTTGAAGTAAAGACCGCTGGATATTCCCGGTATCCCTCGAAAGATGAGCCCGACATTTACAGAAGATTTACTATAGCAATTTCTCTCCTCAGGGGCAACCCAAAATGATCTGTGCCGAGCAGGCATATTAACAGATAATTCAAACATGCCCTCCGATCGCAGAAGAATTGCTGCTCTCCGGACTAAGGGGGGACTATTGTTGGATATGGGCTGCGTCCAATATGCCATTAGGCCCAGCAAGACAAGCTAATTGTGATTTCGGCCCGATAAACTTAGAAACAAGTCCATTAATTCCTGCAAAGGGCAATCTCGGGAATTCACGATGGAAACCCTAGAGAACTCTAGCTCAACAGTCGCCTATGAAAGAAGAGAGCATTTATTGGGATCATCATCCTGACTTCCAGACTTTACCTGGAGAGCAATACTTTGGATCGAAATCTGTTATTGTTTTCTGTGTAATCCATTTCCACTTCTGAGCTCTCTCGAGTTCGTCATTATTCTGTTTGTTAGTTCTTTTGTGAACTGACGAACTTAATCTTGGCTCTTTGTTTGTGACGACCTCGAATTATCTCGTTAATAAAAGAACCAGCTCAAATTTTCCCCGAAATCTTATTTATTAGTGTTGTGCAATCCCTAGTACAAACATGGTAAAAAGCAAAACACCATTAAAAACGCTCCTTCGAAAGCCATGCTATTCACAACCCTAGAACATAGAAATAACTCTCGTTCATCACAACCGTACTAACACTCTTGTTACTTGTAGTACTACTACCTTCTTCAGCATTGCTTTGGTACACACCACCTGGTGGTTGAAGTGCTATATCATATAAGTAGTTGTGATTATCAGCACGACTATCACTAGAAGAGCACTACGTGATCCATCTGATATTTGATTCCTGTATCGAGCTGCGTCTGTGAACAAATGCTTCTTGAAAATAATCGGTGATTTCAATATTTCTGACACTTTCTTTGACTTTGGTAGAGAGGTTGCGCTTTTGCCTCCTGACTTACGAATGGTTTATTTGATTTCTCTAGTCTTATTATTGTTATTATGTCTCTGGTTTTGCAAGATATCTAGAGCGGTTAAACCATTCCGGTTATGGATGTTTCGGTTAACCGCTGGAGATCCTAGAAAAACTTTATTACCTTGATGTTCTTTTGATACGTTGTTATGTGCAAGGTCGTGTTACCGTTTCCATCACGTCTGTTCAACACTTGCGTCTCTAGTGATTTAGCATCCATATGACGCAGTCTTTGCACCCATCCCACAAGTACTTCAAGCTCTTCGTATCTATCTTTCAAAACAACAATGTGTAGAGCGGTCTTACCGTTCACATTCACATCTCTGACGCAATCGGGACAAACCAAAAGGAACTCTGTCATAAGGTCAATTTCTCCTCTTTTTACTAACATAAGAAACGACGTCGTACCCTATTACCAATATAAAACACAACCCCTCATTAATTTAGTCCATTGGGTACTAACCGGACCAAACACATTGTTTGGCCTAGTAGAATGAGAAACACCGCAAATTCAAACTACCAAACAACTAATATCTTAAATTACATGGTCATTTGGCCGATACTTGAACTATTGTGGAATCACAAGAACTTAGGGGGGAAAAGTGTATATCTTCATTTCCTCGAAGACAAATTAGGTCGGGATCAAGTTTGAGAAAACCGAGAGTTAACCGAGTTTGGCCTTTCTCTATAGCAAGGTGCAATGGACTCAACCCATATGTGTTAATTTTTCTAGCAAACGCAAGGTTCCCATAAGCAGAAGCTACATGAAGAGGAGTGTTGATGAATGGTACGACATCAATGGCTTCAAGAATGTACTAATCCTTATGAATTAGAGTATACAAGTCATCTATGCTTCTGATTTGAGCGGCAGTGATCAATCTTAGATTCATTTGGTAAGTGTGTATTATGTTTTTGCTCAATCTAAAAACATACGTTACTTGTTTTATATATGGATTTGTTGAACTTGACTCATCATTATTATATCATGTGAACTTAACAACCCATCATTAGTTTAAGGTAAGCATTTGTTGTTTGCTTGGCTAAACTTCCTAACCCAATAGACACTAAGAGAACTCAGAAAATGACACATCATTTGTTTTAAAAAAAAAGTCTTCGCTTGAAAAATGACTCTATCCAAAGATTTTAATTTTACAATCCAATCTCCTCATTTGTACTTTGTGGCAAATAAAACAATCCAAAGATTTTACATTTTAAAAAACGGTTATCTTATAAACATTTTTTGATATTGTATTTAAATATCTGATGAATTTTTGAAAAAGTTCTCTTCACACATTCTTTAGCGGATGGACCCGTTATTTATACATATAATCTATGATTCTGATTTGCGCACCGGTGATCAATCTTGGATCCATTTGAGAAATGTGAATTGAAAAGCTTACATTACTTGTTTAAGATTATAGAAAGGTAAAACTCTGTAAGGAGCATTGTATTCATGACTTATGTATATATACTACATTGGTTGGATATATCCAAATATACAATAGATATACATTGAGGAGATCTAAATATATCCTAAGAAGATTTATGTATATCTTCATCTAACACTGCCCCTCAGACTGAGCGGCGGTTGACGGACACTGAGGCTGTGTCCGAAGTCAAGAAACACTGGAGAAGAGAGCCTTGGTAAAAATATCAGCAAACTGTCGTGCGGAAGGGACATGCAAGACACGGACATGGCCAAGAGCGACTTTCTCCCGAACGAAATGAATATCAATCTCCACATGTTTAGTACGCTGATGTTGGACAGGATTGGACGATAAATGGATAGCGGAGACATTATCATAGTAGACGATAGTGGCACGGTGGAGTGGAATGTGCATTTCACACAGAAGAGTGCGTGACCAAGTGGCCTCGGAGAAGGCATTGGCGACACCGTGATACTCAGCCTCCGAACTCGAACGAGAGACGGTATGTTGGCGCTTAGAGGACCAGGATATGAGGTTTTCACCCAGAAAGACGCAATACCCGGAGGTCGAACGACGGGTAGAGGGGCAACCGGCCCAGTCAGCATCAGAATAAGCAATCAAACCGGTGAGAGAGGAGCGGTAAATATGAATGCCATGTCGAATAGTGCCATTAACGTAGCGAAGATTACGCTTAAGTGTCTGGAGATGAGACTCCCGTGGATCATGCATAAACAAGCAGACCTTTTGAACGGCAAATGCAATGTCTGGTCGCGTGAAGGTCAGATACTGAAGCGCCCCAGCCAAACTACGATACAATGTCGGATCGGAAACCAGAGGGCCATCAACATTGGCAAGCTTGGACTTCGTATCCGCCAGTGTTAGACAAGGATTGCAACCCGTCATACCCGCTCGATGGAGAATGTCAGTTGCATAATTTTGTTGATTGAGAAATAAACCGTTGGAGTTGCGTTGACTTAGCAATGATCCAATGGAGAAGGCGAGAGGTAGAGGCCGTGAGCACAATATCGTCGACATAGAGCAGTAAATAAGCATAGTTTGAGCCATCTTGAAGTATGAGCAGCGACGTGTCATACTTGCTCTGTGTGAAGCCGATGGTTCGAGCAAAGGTGGAAAGATGGTTGTACCACGCCCGCGGTGCTTGCCTAAGCCCGTAGAGAGACCGCTGTCAAAGACAAACATGATAAGGCTTAGAAGGATCAAAAAACCTAGGAGGCTGATGCATATACACAGTTTTCTCGAGATCCCCGTGTAAGAATGCGTTCTTAACATCAAGCTGATGAAGAGGCCAATCTCGAGAGGTAGCAACACAGAGGACGGTGTTAATGGTAGCCGATTTGACCACAAGGCTAAAGGTCTCGTCACAGTCAATGCCGGGTAATTGAGACTTGCCGTTGGCCACAAGTCGAGCTTTGTAATGAGAAAGAGTGCCATCCGCCTTGAATTTATGCCTAAATAACCACATAGAATGAATGATGTTAGTAGCTTTGGGTCGTGGAACAAGTTTCCACGTTTTACGTTTAATAAGAGCATCATACTCCTCATTTACTGCTGGATTCCAGTTAGGATCCTTAAGAGCCTGCATATGAGACAAAGGTAATGGAGCTATTGTGGCATCAGAGTGAAGACACAACGGAGTTTGTGGTTTAAAGATACCACTTTTACTGCGAGTGACCATAGGGTGAGTGGGCTGAGAAGGAAGCAAGAGAGGAGAAGAACTCGGTGGGGGTTATGGTGGAGGTAGGGAAGAAGCAGTGGGAGGAATAATAGGTGGTATAACTGGTAAAACCGATGGAATAGGTGGACTATAAACCGGAGACGGTGGAAAGGAAAACGGGAACAAACACTCGTAGAATGTGACATGGCGGGAGAGTATGATTCTTTGTGATGCCATATCGAAACACCAGTATCCGCGATGGTCCACGGGGTAGCCAGGAAAGACGCACAAAGTGGAGCGTGGAGCAAGCTTGTGAGACGTGGTCGGCAAAAGGTTGGGATAGCATAAGCAGCCAAACGTTTTGAGATCATGATATCGTGGGACCGTGCGGAACAGTTTGACGTGAGGAACTTCATTTGCAATGGCCGATGATGGAAGCAGGTTGAGGAGATGAGCAATGACATTAAGAGATTCAACCCAAAAAGTGAGCGGCATAGAGGCTTGTTGAAGAAGAGTTCGCACCATGTTGTTGATGGTGCGAATCATGCGTTCGGCACGGCCATTCTGCTGCGACGTGTATGGACATGACAAGCAGAAGACGGTTCCCGTGGAGGCCAGGAAAGTTCGCATGGCATGATTGTCATACTCTCCACCATTGTCACACTGTAGAGCTTTGATAGGACATTGAAATTGAGTCTGCACATACTTAGAAAAGTCAACATATTTGGAATAAACATCACTTTTACGGTGAAGAGGGTAAATCCAAACATAATGAGTGAATTGGTCAAGAAAAAGGAGATAATATTTGATGCCACTAGCACTCATGAGAGGAGAAGTCCAAATATCGGAATGTATTATTTCAAAAGGATGAGTAACTATAGATTGAGAAGAAGAAAATGAAAACCTAGCAGGTTTACCCAATTGACACGCTTGACACAAAGTTGTCAAGTCAGTCGGATTGCAAAAAATAGAAAGAGACGAAAGAACTTGTTGTAGGACTTGATTGTTCGGGTGACCTAAACAACGATGCCAAAGAGACGAAGGAGAAACAGAAGCAGTAAGAGCAAGTGGAGAAGAACCATGACTTGATGGAGTGAAGGAGTACAGGGGACCGGAGCTATCACAGCGGAGTAGAGGATTCCGAGTTGGTAGATCCTTATAGTAAAACCAAAAGGATCAAATTCAAATGTACAAAAATTGTCAGTCACAAATTTGCGAACATAGATAAGATTTTTTATAATGGATGGGCAAACAAGAACATTACGAAGATGAAAAGGGCGAGAAGGAGAGGGAACAATGCCATGACCAATGTTCGTGACAGGAGCTAAAGATCCATTTCCAACAGTAATTGAAGGTAAGGTACTCGAATTAAGTGTCGAACGTAGAATACCTGGGTGAGACGTTATGAGATTGGTGGCTCCGGAGTCCATGATCCAAGGAGAGTTGTAGGGATCAGCAAGTGCCATGGTGTTGAACGCATGAGTGATGTTTGCCGGTAGGAACGTCGGACGAGTGTGGCTGGTCGTGAATCATATGAGCTTCATGTGTGGCGATGTAGGAGGGGGTCAAAGAAGACTTGGTTGGCCAAATCGATTGTTATGGGCCGGAAACTGGTGATTGGAACCCATTAAGGTCATCTGATTAGGGTATGCCATCGGAGAGGGTGAGGGGAAATAGGATGAGGAGAGTGCCCGATCTGCCACGGTGCAGAGAAGTACGACGGAGGCTAGGTGGTGCCAAATCTACCGCGACTGCGACCACGGCCACAGTTGTTGTACTTGTTGCCGCAGTGGTTGTTGTTGTTGTAGCCGCCGTGGTTGTTGGAGTTGTAGCTGCCGTGGTTGTTGGAGTTGTAGCCGCCGTGGTTGTTGTGGTTGTTGTAGTCGTCGTGGTGGTTGTTGTTGGTGAAACCGCTGGTGATGTTGTTGGAAGAGCGAGATTGGTGAGGTTGATCGGAGGCCGCATAAAGCAGAGAAGGAGCAGAGGCGGTCGAGAGAGGTGTTGAAGAAGACTGTTTGGAAAGCCGTTTTTCCTCCATGGTCAACATTGATCGGGCCTCGAGGAATCCAGGGAAAGGAGATTTGTGTTTGATAACATTAATAATGTTATCAAACTTGCCAGAGAGACCATTGAGGAGATGGAGGACGAGAACTTAATCAGTAACCGGAGAGTCAAGGTTAGCAAGGAGGTCCGCAATTGACTTCAGCTTCTGACAGTATTCGTGAACGGTGAGGTCACCGATCACCATGGTACGAAGCTCATGTTCAAGCTCAAGGGAATGGGCCTCCTTGTTGTCTCGGAAAAGACCTTCACAGATCCCGAGCAGTCACCTTGGTGGTAAGGACAGTATCGAGGATTGATTCACATATGGTTCCGTAGATCTACATCTTAACCAGTCCGTCATGTTCCTGCCATGTTTGTGCAGTATCTGGAGTTGAAACAGTGGTGCCAGTGAGGTGGCCAATAACACCAAAACAGGTGCAGTGGGTTTCAAAGAGTTCTCTTCAGGTTTGGTAGTTGAGTTTTGTCATATCAAGCGTAATAGGAATATACGCCTTGATTTGAGAGATGGAAAAAGGTTTGTCATTAGGAGAGGGAACGTTTGTCATGATGATGAAGGGAAAATAAAACGAAAAGAAAAGAGAAATTTTGAGAAAGAGAAACAAGAGCGGAGAGGATTGATTTGCTTTAGCTTGGTGGCTAGAAAGCGTCTGATACCATGTAGAAAGGTAAAACTCCGTGAGGAGCATTATATTCATGACTTATGTATATATACTACATTGGTTGGATATATCTAAATATACAATAGATATACATTGAGGAGATCTAAATATATCCTAAGAAGATTTATGTATATCTTCATCTAACAAAGATATGAATTATCATCGTCGAACAAGTAAATGATATGAATTGACCCATTAGTTTAAGGTACATGATCTGATCTGGTTAACCAATCTTATTATATAAATCGTTGATCCTTAACGTGATTATGACATATATCATGTTTTGGATTGTATATAAAGTTTATATTTTGTATAACTGAATCATCTAATAATTATATATACCATACTGATTATAATTTTCAAACTTTTATTTTTATTATATTATATTAACTTTTTTTCAATTTCTCAACTTTTATTGGGTTAATCATAAAATCATTGTAATCGAGTAGATAATTTTTACCAGTTGTTCATCCAAAATATCTTTGGAGTAAAAAAAATTCATGGTTAAAGAAATTATGTCACAAAACAATTTTAGTAATTATAAGAACTATAATTATGCCAAAATGAAAGTAAATCAACATAAATTTTGTTTAATTTGTTTAGAAGACATTTTATTGGTGGTAATAAAGAGCATACTTTAACAATAAAATAATTTTGGGTGTAAAAACATATTTTTAATGGTTAAACATAGAGTAAAATTATAGGTGGTTACTTATTAAATGTTGCTTTGATGAATTTGTTGCATGTAAAATATTTTGTAAATAAGTTGTGAAACGTTTCTGAAATTTGACAATATAATATTTGTAATGATGAGTATTTGGCAAAAGTTTTAGTGGGATATAAATTAGCTTTAGATTATTGTAATAATTATTATAATAAATTAAAAATATATAAATATAAATAAATGTATGAAGGTAAACACATATAATCTCTAACTTAAATTGTCTATAAATTTACTTTAGGAAATAAAATTTCTTTATATATTTTCAAATTTTTTTTTAAGATTTAGGATTTATTTTCTTCAACAATTTTTAAATCCGCACATCGTGCGGGCCCTTATCTAGTATAAGATAAACAATGATAAAAACATACACCTTTACTCATGAATAAATCCTAAACCTTAAACAATTACAGTGATAAGGGAATAATATGCAATAGAAATTAAAACAGTAAAGAGGGAGTTTAGGAATTATACAATTACAGTGATTTGATTTTTAAACTTAGAGTTAATTGTAACATAAGATGCAAAAGTATTTATTTTTGTGCAATATAATCCAGAGGATAACATTGGCAAGTCTTCCAATATATGTTTCTCCTCAGATGTTATGCAAAGATATTCAATGCCATTCTTATTAAGAGTCTCTATATGATATTCATTTCTTCGGATATCTCTGAAACTAATCAAGTTTCTATGAGACTGAGGGCAATATAATGCATCAATTTAAAATTTTGTTCCCTTTGGCTTTGAAAAATTGGCTTTTCCACAGCCTATAATAATCTTTGCATTGCCACATATAGTGTTCACGCTTCTAGCGGAGTCTTCTATTTTGAGAGAGGAGAAATAATTTTTCTCTTTAATTACTGAGTGCGTTGTAGCATTGTGTACTAGACACATATCTCCATCCTCAATCTCAAAATTTGACATTTTCTGATAAAAAATATTAATAAAATAAACATTAATAAAATAACATAAAGTCTTACAAAAAAAACTTATATATATTACAATAAAACTACTATTCAAAAAGACATTTTATAAACATAAAGTCCATATCAAACAATGACAAAGCATATCATGGAATATCGGTCTTATTCGCATGATTTTGTGTTTTCATTATCAACGAGAAAATCTACTATATCAAGATGGTGTTCATCGTTTAGGCCATGGAAAGAAGGTCCAGTTTCATCAGAGATGAGGTTGGTCTCAACATCCCTTTCTTTTGCCTTTTGGGATGTTTGGTACAGATCGGCCAAATGTTTTGGAATACGACAGGTCTGATACCAATGTCCTTTCATGTCGCATCTGTAGCAAGTACTTTCACTTTTTTCTTTAAAACGCGACCAACATTATTGATTTGAAGATGTTTGTTGGTTTTTCTTGCATTGAAGTCATTAGGAGAGAGACCCCTTCCTTTTCCTCTTCCACGACCACCTCCACGACCGTGACTACGGCTTCGACCGCGTCCGCGTCCGAGTCCTTGTCCTTGCCAATTATTATAACTGGATGTAGCAACATTCACTTCTGAAAACGGAGCTGATCCAGTTGGACGAGTTTGATGATTTATCATCATGAGCTCATTATTTTGTTCAGCAACATGCAGAACTTGCATCAATTCAGAATATCGAGTATACCCTGTTTCTCGATATTGTTGCTGCATGAGTACATTTGAAGGATGGAAAGTTTGAAATGTTTTCTCGATCATATCATAGTCGATAACTTCTTCTCCGCAGAGAGCCATCCTTGAATTAATTCCGAACAAAGCAGAATTGTACTCACTTACACTTTTGTAATCCTGAAACCGCAGGTTTAGCCATTCATGTTTGGCTTTTGGTAAGATCACATACTTTTGGTGATTAAACCTATCCTTGAGAGCGATCCAGAGATCTGCGGGATTTTCTCTCGTGATGTATTCATTTTTTAAACTATTGTGGAGATGGTGACACAAGAACATCATGATTCTTGCTTTTTCCTCTTCTAACCTCGTTTCTGACGGATCGAGGGTTTTGAGAAACCATTCCCTTTCAGATAGAATTTTGCATCTAATGCCCATGTCATATAATTTTTCCCAGAGACATCAAGGGCGGGGAATTCGAGCTTTGCCAAGTTTGACATGATACTATATAAATAATAAAACAATTTGTTAAAAATAAATTTTTATGAAACACTTTTGTAAAATCTTGTTTTAGCAATAAATATAATCTAAAAAAAATTAAGCTATATAATATATTTATAAATTAAAACAATCATTTTAGGAGGCATCGCCTTCCATATGATTTATAATATATAGATCTTAACATATGATCAAGAATGTAGATCTAAATTATCAAGGAGGCAGAGCCTACCATTATAAGCAAGAAGTATATATAGTCTTTTACTCTATATATAATACATATAGTAATATGCATGTAAAATAATTAAATTCAAACAACTTTAACAAAACTTAAATCTTACCTCAAATTGATGATGGATCACAAATCGCTTATGCTCAAACTTGTAACAAATCGATTAATTATATGGAGTCGTTCGTGCTGATAACGTGTTATGTAACTACTATATATTAGTGTATGAGACAAGAGAAACAAAGTGGAATAGAAGACAAGAGAGGAATGTGAATAATGAAGTTTATTATGTTTGTTTCTCTTACTCTCCTACGTATACCATCAAGACACTAACACTTCTTCTTATTTATAGTGAAGTAAACAAAACATGAGTCACCTACTCATTAGTTTTGGTATTGACAAGTAGAAAGGTGTAAATGACATATGTTAACACTTCAAAGATTGTGTAATACTACATGGACAAGTGTAATGCCATATGTTTGTGATGGGATAATCACACATGTGTTTTACAATAGAAAGTACCATTGTTATGCACCATAAACATTATTTATTTTTTAATCCATGCATGTTTGAACACTGCTGGCAGCTTTTTATCTTTTATAAGGTAAATTCCATCACGTTTGGCAATCCAATGACGCCATTTATCACATCCATCAATGTTACTCGCTCTGTATGCTATAAATTCTTTGACTATATCGCATGTACAATCCATATTTCAAACTACAAGTCCATCTTGTCCTTCTGCCTAACTTCTCCCCGAATACTATTCTTTTCATCTCTTTGAATTGTAAATTTGTGACAGCTAGATTGTCATCTCTGGAATGACAATGGTACTGGAGAACCAAACCGGGACCAAGATCGTTCTCAATTAGAAGTTTGTTGTTCAGACATTTGAACCATGATGATTCATTTAACTCAAAACACATTGCAATAACAAACATACAAATCATAAGACGACTCATTTTCTTCTTTTTTATCTAGGATATTTTTGGAGAAATTTTGGAGAGTAAGATGCATGAATCTAATGACATCAAAGTGTAGTATTTATAATGATTTCCTGCGGTTAATTATTTTATGTGTGGGCGTAAATAATTAGTTGAATTGAAACAAAAACACATATGAACTAAAAATAGATAGTTTAGAAAAGTATGGTTGAACTAATAAAAAGAAAAGGGAATTTTGCACCCACACCCACTTTCTCTAAAAGTATTAACATTCACACCCACTTTCTACTACTCATATACTTTTCTCAAGTTTAATTACATATTACCCCTCACTCCTTATAACCCCTTCTATTTTTTCTCTCTCTTTCTATATCTCTCTCTCTCTCTCTCTCTCTCTCTCAATTATTCAACCAAACAATACATCTTCTTCTTCATTGTTTTTCTTTTGCTCATCCATTGAAAGAGAAAAGCTTATTTATGTTTCTCTCTCTTTCTCTCTCACATTCCTTTTCTAAAGTTTTTAAAGACCATTCCAATAATGGTGGAAATCTAGAGAAGGTGAAATCTTTAGATCTTTTTTCTTATCACTTTAGATTATATGAAATTCGATCTGAGCTATCCATTTGGATAAGTTTGACAAATAATGTATCCACAAATATTGTATCCACAAATAGTTATCCATGTGGACAAATATCGTATCCATTTGTCGTTGAACATTTGTTCAATGATAAGTGGATAGTCAATTGCAGTATTGTTAATAGATAGTTACTTGTGTTTCTTCATACAGAATAGAAGTAATACACATCAATTCAGGTGACTATGACAACATATCCATATCGAAACATATGGGGTTATAGTGCAATTTGTGGATACGATATTTGTCCACATGGATAACTATTTGTGGATACAATATTGTGGATATATTCTTTGTCAAAAATATAGCAATATGTATCTTAAAATGTAGAAAATATATAATCATAACATATTGTATATATAATTTGTTTTATGATAACTATTTAAAGTGTTAATAACAAAAAAAGAGAAAAATAGAGAAAATGAGGAGAAAAAGAGGAGAGGGGCAAAATTGTCCAACTAACAATGACACCTAAGCTAAAAACTTAACAAAGTATACCAAGTTTGTAAAATAGGTGTGGGTGCAATAAATTGAACCCAAAGTGGGTGTGAGTGCAATTAACCCAAAAAAAAATCAACATTACAAATTTTAAGGTAAAATTTATTGGATGTTGGACTATTCTAGGAAATAGGGACGTTGGTTCCGTAATTTATGAATTAGTTATTGTAAGAGAACTTGTGGTGAAGAATTTTTCAGCGTAGGATATCTAGTCGTACAACATGGTACGTACGGTGTTCATTGATATTAGCCATGTTCTTTCTGTCGCCATGCGACTCTCACGCGCGTTTCATATAAAAGTAACTGTGTATTGTATACTTATGACTTATTCAAAGGGTATGACCTTAAATTTTGAAATAAAAATGGATTTTTAGATGAGAATTATCTTCTCCATTGTCAATTCTTCTCAAAGGTTCGTCAATGGCTTCTATACTATCTACAGTCACTTGTATTTCTAGCGGCTCTGATATTTTAATTTCAAAATCGGAATGTTAAGTATACAAAAGAGAAAAAGAAGAATCAAATGAAAAATGTTAATATAGACATATAATAGTTGACTTAATTTGTTCATATAGACATTTTCTAGGTAGTGGTAATATATTTGTAATATACAGTATACTTAGGTGTAAAAAATATAATTTTAATGATAACATACATAAAAGATCTGTATATTGATATATAAATCAGTGTATTATTGCAAAAAAAATATTATAAATAACGTACAATAAATTTTAATATATTTTTATTGAATTTAATTTTATTTACAAAACTTTAAAACCGCACATCGGACAGACTCTTAGAAATTTGGTTAATGGGTCGGCGAGATGTAGCGGAATAGTTGACAAAAAAAAATTATGAATATGAGTCGTTGGTTTGCACAATCTTAATCACTTCAAACAAAACTTATATATATGCTAATTATAAAAGCAAACGTATGTCAAACGCAAACTAATACGTGTATCAGTGTATACTTTACTTTTGCTCATGGTGTTTGCGTTGACAGTATAAAAAACTATTTTGCTTAGTAATGTTGCTATTGAGATTGCCCAATCATCAAATTAATAATATATATAAATCATTCACTACTAACATATATGTTCGACCAAAGTAAAAAAAAGAAAAACAAGTACTGCTTATGATCCAAACGCAAATCGCAACGAGGTATTGCTATTCGCTTTTGTGGAATATAATAAAAGATCCTCTACCTATGAGACCAAATATAAAATTAATGAAAATGCAATGACCGATCACCTTAGACATGAGAATTCAGTTTCGACCAATCTGATTATCGAAATTGTTGTTGAATCATGGGGGTGGGAAAGGATCAAGAGTTGTTGTTTTTTGACATCATCATTCGTGGACAAAAAAATGTTGAAAGCATAGCTTTCAAGCATGATGATGAGGGCGCCCCTTGGTTGGAGATCGCCCATTCGTGACCTGTTTGTTCTTCTTCTAAGTTTGCTTCTTTACTAGATCGGAGACGTTGGCTTTTTTGGTTAATACCTTGATGGCGCTAGTGTAACCGCTTTGCTTCTGGTGTTCACTTGCCTTCGTCACAGTGAACTTTAGGTCTTCAGGATTTGGTGCACCCAACTTAATAGCCTTTCCCGCTGGTATGTTCTTTGTGGAAACCTGCTCTTGTTGTTGTCCCTGTGTATACTCACCAGAAAGCATATATTTTTGTGGTGTGTTCCGTCTCTTGACAACATGCCAGTCATTTGAGTTGTCAGTTGGTGGAGAGTCTAGGTACTTGTGAGTTGATGTTGGAGGTGTTCCTGAGCCGGATAATTGGGTGGTGTTTCTATCAGTCCCTCCTGTGGTTGTTTCTGTTTCATCTTCCTGTGGTAGTGTTGTTGGGGCTGGAATTGGGATCCCTGCTAATAAATGCTTTTTGGGCTGCCAAACTGTAGTTGGTACTTGTGTGATGTTAGAGACTGCGTTAAGGGAATCCGAGACAAGTACTGGGGGTTGTGTCTGAGTTGGTAGTTGTGCTCGTGCCCTTGGTAGCTATGCTGCTTCCGTGGTGATGTCCGGTGCAGATGGACATCGATGATAGAGGTGCCCGTATTCTTTGAAATAGTCGCATTTGGGTGGAAGCCTAGGGTATTCGACCCAAATTCTAATCTCGTTTCCATCATCGTCTTCTGACAAAACCTTTGAAGTTCGTAGAAAAGGTTTCTGGTTTTTATTAAACAGAGGACAAAGTCCTTTATACAAAGAAGAAGCGGCGGACGAATCTGTCTCACACCTAGGTATTAACATAATGAACAAAATGGATTTTACATATGTAGACGAAGGCCCAAAAGGCCCAATATCCCCCCTCAAGGTGGAGTGTGGATGTTAATCACACCCAGCTTGTCAAGAAAAGTTTGAAACTCTTTCTCACCCAATGCTTTAGTTAAAATGTCAGCCAATTGTGTTGTAGTATGGACATGTTTAGTGACAATCGTACCTCGTATGATTTCATCACGAATGAAATGAATGTCTCGTCGAACATGCTTTGTTCTGGCGTGAAAAACCGGGTTGGCCGCAAGTTGTATAGCAGAGAGACTATCTGAACGAAGTGTAATAGAAGCTGAACATTCAATGCCAAGAGTAGGAAGAAGCTCGCGCAACCAGAGTAGTTCACTAACAGTTTCGGCCATTGCTCGATATTCAGCCTCAGCCGAAGAACGAGATACCACATCTTGCTTTCGTGTTCGCCAAGACAACGGAGAGCCACCAAGTTGAACAAAATATCCAGTAAGAGATCGAGATGTCAAAGGACAACTACCATGATCGGAATCACACCATGCTGAAAGAGACAAATCCGAGTCAGAACTGAGAAGAATGCCTTGGCCAGGATCCTTTTTCAAATAACAAACGACACGGAGAGCAGCTTCCCAATGTGCAGGTTTAGGAGCAGCCATGAATTGAGAAAGAATGTGAATGGCATATGAGAGTTCTGGGCGAGTGTTACCCAGATAGATAAGTCGGCCAACCAAGCGACGATAAGGAGAAGGATCTGGGAGGGGTGCACCTTTAGCCAATGCCAACTTATGATTTTGTTCCAATGGAAATGCAGCTGGTTTGGCGCCCAAGAGACCTGTTTCTGAAAGTATATCCAATGCATATTTTCTTTGACACAAATAGATTCCAGCTGGACCACGAGCAACTTCAATCCCCAAAAAATATTTTAGAGCACCTAAGTCTTTCATGTGAAAACATGCATTTAAGTACCCCTTGAAACTATCAATAAGATCAAGAGAGCTGCCTGAGATTATCAAATCATCAACATAGACTAGTACGTGGAGACGGTGATCATCTCTCTCAAGCGTAAACAAGGAATAGTCGGAATAGTTCTGTTCAAAACCGTATTCCGTCAAAGCCGTCGCAAATTTCTCAAACCAACATCGAGAAGCTTGCTTAAGACCATAAAGAGATTTGCGTAAGCGACAAACCTTGTTTTTATCTTGATCCTTAGAACGAAAACCAGGAGGAAACTGCATATAAACCTCCTCATCTAAATCTCCATGAAGAAATGTGTTGTGTACATCCATTTGTTGCACTTCCCAGTTCTTAGAAGCTGCTTGTTTAAGGAAAGCCCGCACTGTAATCATCTTGGCAACAGGAGCAAAAGTTTCACTGTAATCTTCTCCTTCGATTTGGTTATTTCCAAGAACCACTAACCGAGATTTATACCTCTCAATCGTACCATCAGATTTAAACTTAATGCGATATACCCACTTACAACCTAGAGCTTTCTTTCCAGGAGGAAGATCTTCAACAGTCCAAGTGCCAAGATCCTCTAGAGAAACAATTTCATCAGTCATAGAATCACACCATACATCAATTTCAACAGCATCTTTGAAATACTTAGGCTCCACTGCTGAAGTAATTGCCAAGATATACGCTTGATGAGCTTGAGAAAATTGAGAGCTGGAGAGATAATTATCCAATGGATATGGAGTAACAGATGGAAAAGGCTGATGAAGAATTGTTGTAACGTAATCTGCAAGCTTAACAGGTGGTCGTTTCAGTCGACAACCAACACCAAGTTTTTGTGGAGGAGCTGGTGCAAGAAGTGGTGATGACGTTTCAGAAGAAGAAGCCAAATTTTGCGGAGAGGATGATGGACTCGGAGAATCATAGTGTAACATCAAGTTTTTCGGAGCAGGAGGAGACGAAGTGGATAACAACTTTGAAGAATATAAGTTTGGAGTAGATGTCGGAGTGAGAACAGGGACAGAACAAGGACTGTCAAGTGGCAAAGGCGAAACAGAGTCATTTTGTGGTGTTGAATCTGCAACGTCGAGACGTGATGTTGATGACGTAGGTAATTCCAGATCAAAGAAATCATGCTCTCCATCTACCAAACGAGGCTGAACAGATGGAGATGAATAAGAGGAAGACGTGTGTTGTGTTGCAGAAAATGGGAACATCATTTCACAAAAAATGACATCTCGTGAAACAGAGACAACACCTGTTTCAATGTTATAGACTCTCCAACCTTTCTTAGCAAAAGGATAACCCAAAAAAATAGATGGATTACTGCGAGAGACAAACTTATCACCACCAGTTTTCTGATTGTGAACATAGCAAAGACAACCAAAAACACGGAGATGATTCAATGGAGGTGATCGGTTATACACCAACTCAAACGGAGTTTTTCCCTGGAGAAGTTTGGTAGGCGTTCGATTGATTAAATAAGCTGCTGCTAGTGCACAATAACCCCAAAATTCAGTTGGAAGATGAGCTTGAAAACGAAGAGCGCGCGCAACATTGAGAATGTGACGATGCTTACGCTCTACGCGGCCATTTTGTTGAGGAGTACCAACACATGAAGTCTCATGAACAATCCCTTTTTCCGAGAAGAACTTAGCTAAACAAATGAATTCGGATCCATTGTCACTTCGAATTGTTTTAACTTGACAAGAAAACTGTCGTTCAATGAGAGCAATAAAATCTTTAAGATGTTGTGGAGCAGCTTGTTTAGACGAGAGTAGATAGATCCAAACAGCTCTAGAAAAATCGTCAACAATTGTCAAAAAATAACGAGATCCGCAAATAGCTGTAGTTCTATATGGCCCCCAAATATCACAATGAATCATCTCAAAAACTGAACTTGTCTTATTATTGCTTAAAGGAAAAGAATCTCTTGTTTGTTTGGCACGGATACAAATATCACATGTCTTGGAATCAAAATCACTAGTACTAGAATCAGAAAACTGCAACAACTCTAGTGCCTTAGAAGAGGGATGACCCAACCTACAATGCCAAAGCTCCATAGGTAATGAACTGGTTCCTTGCATTGCTGCAGCTACTTCCACTCCTCTAAAGAAATAGAGTCCATTCTTTTGTTCACCACTACCAATCAGCATTTTCGTGATGCGGTCCTGAATAACACAAAGTCTATCAGTAATCTGGAAGATACAACCACTGTCTCTGGTTAATTGTGACACAGAAATAAGATGACACTGTAGCTCATCAACAAAGTAGACATCACTAAGACTAAGCACTGAACCCAATTTCACTTTTCCCTTTTTATGTGAAGTTGTATAGCGACCATCTGGAAGCTTGATTAGGATTGGTGCCATGTCAGAAATGTCGTGTAAAAAATCAATGCTTCCCGTCATATGATTAGAAGCTCCTGTGTCAATGATCCAAGATTCAAGAAAATACGTACCTGAAAGACGATCACGAGAAGTCTGCTTTCGATCATTAAGCATTTTCTTCAGAGCTGTCCATTCAGTGTCACTTAAACCACTTATTCCCACTCGATCAGAATCAGTGAGGTGGACGGGGTTTGACGCCATTGCTAGAAGACACATGGTTCACACGAGCAGAGTCAGGTGGACGGGGTTTGACGCCATTGCTAGGAGTAGCGAGTATACCGCGTCCAGTTCCATGTTGTTCAGACGGTCCACGGTTGTAAGGTGAGCCAAACTTATTTCGATTTTTCTCACCAAACCAAGGTGGATAACCAATACGTCGAAAACAATTCCCAGCCAAGTGACCCAATTTCCCACAATGTGAACACACAATCAAATTGTTACCTTTGTTATCCGAAGCACCTCGATGTAGTGATGATGCTTGAACAACAAAACTCAATCCTTCGATGCGTTCATCATTAGTCCGTGAAGCCAATTTAGATTCTTCATCTTGAGTAAGTATGTTATATGCTTCATCCAGTGTAGGAAGTGGATCACGAGAGAGTAAATTTGATTTCACAGCTCCATACACAGATTCATCCAATCCCATGAGAAATTGATGCAATTTATCTTCCTCACGTTCTTGCTGAATTTCAGTTGCAGTTTTAGCTCTTCGATAATCAGACAAGCTACTCCATAGCTTTGTCAATTGACCATAGTATGCCTCAATCGCAAGTCCTTTTTGACGACAGTTTGCAAGTTCTAATTTAAGTCGTTGCACCCTTTGTCCATTTTTCACCGAAAAACGTTTTTGAATGTGTAACCAAAGATCATGCGAGTTATCACTATGCGAAAGTGAGGATCGGAGTGATTCCGCAATAGTGAGCTTTATCCAAGAGATGACAAGTGCGTTATTAGCACACCAATCTTCATAGTCTTCTGAATCTTCATCAGGACATGGAATAGAACCATCAACAAACCCGAATTTCTTTCGAGCTTGAAGAGCCAACCGAACATTTGCAGACCGCTCGTCGTAATTTGGCCCACGTAGTAGAGGTTGTGAAATTAGAGTACCAGGATTATCACCAGAAGTAAGATCATAAGGTGATATTGTTCGTCGAACGTGTTCAACACGAGCAACAGATTTCTTAGAGGCGACAGAGCCTCCGTCGATTTTGGTTGAATTGTCTTCTGACATTAAGAAAGCTTCAACGAAAGATGTTTGAGGAAGATGAGGTCAAAAAGAAGAGAAGAAAAAGAAACAGAGATTTGATATAGAATAGAAGCGGAATTTGATAGATTGTTAACCAATTAATCGTTGTATCTAGATTATTGGCTCTGATACCATGACAAAACCTTTGAAGTTCGTAGAAAAGGTTTCTGGTTTTTATTAAACAGAGGACAAAGTCCTTTATACAAAGAAGAAGCGGCAGACGAATCTGTCTCACACCTAGGTATTAACATAATGAACAAAATGGATTTTACATATGTAGACGAAGGCCCAAAAGGCCCAATATCTTCGACTAGAACAGATTGTGGCAGAACTTTCTTGAGGAGGATCTCCACCTTGATTCTTGTGTCTCTGCTTAGTGGTTGGAGCTGGTGCTTTTCCGTGTGCAGCGGCTCACCGATTCCAGATGCAATTGTGCTGAGTCCTGGTAGAGAGTATAGCTGTGGGGGGACGTCTTTGAGGATCACCCATATGGGGAGGGAGATGAGCTTGAGCGGAGTAAGAGTAGTGGTTGGGGACCATGGTGTGACGGTGAAGGACGAGGCCATTTGGTAAGTTTCGGATGCTGATTCTGCCGCCTTTTCCCCATATGGGATTTAGATCGACGAAGATTTTCCCGGTCGGTGGTGGAGTTCAGTGGAAGTGAGCCACTATGTGGTCCTTCCAAGTTTTAGAAGCTTTAAGAATGACAGAAGCCAGAGCACGTACCCGTGGTGTGCCATCTTCAGAGTATTTAGGTTGAGCAGCTTTGCTGAGGTTACGAAGATTTGAGTTAACTCGCTCAGCCCACGGGAGTTGAGTGTCATCAATTGTTGGAGGTGAGTCCGCCGATTTAGTAGATTGAGGGTCCTTCTTGGAGGCTTCCATAGCTTGATTGATTTCCTTGTTGTCCATAGCGGGGACTGTAACTAAAACCGGGTCGCTTGCTAGTTGGAGAGGTATTGGGATCTGCTGCTTCGAGGTCACGAGATCTGCAACTGGAGGCGGATCTGGCGGATCTGAGCTTTGGTCGGGCATTTTAGGAAGGAAGAGGGGAAAGAAAGAAGAGAAATTCTCGAACGGCGGCGTGAGGCCAAACTGTCGGCGGGTGGAATTTGCCGATTAGATTATCGACTTTTTTTATTGCTTTTTTTTGGATTAGATTCTCTCTATATTTTAATTATCAACGACATCAAGAGTTGGTGTTGTTGTTGTTGAATCCTGCATGTGGGAAATACTCGCCGTAACCGAAAGGTAAATTTGGGTTATAGATGAGCTCTGAATTATCTATGGCTGACGATACGTGTCCAAGTTCTTGCTTAGGTAGCATGGAGGGTAAATTTAGAGAATGATGGAATTGTGGTGGTTGCGGAATGTAAGTCACATGGTTTGCCATGATAAAGTTGTTCATCGGCGGGTAACCGCTTGATGAATATGGGGCGTTCACCGTGGCTTGATCGTTCATGAAATGTGACGATCTAGGCGCAGCTTGATCGGTCATACAAAACGGTGGTGTAGTTTGGAGATTGACGTTTGAGCTTAGGAGCGGATTAGAAGCTGTGAGAGGGGGATCTTGCCCAGCGTTACGCCAGTTAAAATCTTCTTGGCATGTCTCTTGAGGACTGCATGTCTTTTTGTTGTAACTTTCACGATACTTCTGCAATCACAATAGTTGTAAATTATCAGCCTATCTAATGCATGGTTTCTTGTCTCCGAAGAAACCAGAAAAAAAGGGTTTATTGGCAAAATAGTTCATTTTTAAAACTTAATTGGAATTGTAGTACATTTACTATTTATAATTGGAGAAATAGATGAGTTTTACTACTTGTGTAATAGAAGAGATATGAGATAGATAAGAAAGTGGGGTATAGTGTAGTAGTGTAAAATTACAAAAAGGGTAGCTGCATAAAAGATATTTGTACAGCATATTTAGTATACACATTTATTACACAAATATAAATATTTTTATTTCATTCATATTGAATATATTATATATCAGCTGTATGGATAAAAACATGTATATTAACATATATATATATATATATATAAGTACACTAAATGAACTGTACGGGTTAAACTTGTGTATTATTATTTATTTGTAAACTTGATAACAGACTTCTGTACTGATACATGTACACATTATAATGTTTAGAGACACATGTACATTTAATAAGGTGTACTAATACAAAATTTATAAAAAATATTTTACATTATCAAATATAATCATTACACAAAATGCATATCAAATTATAAAGAAAAAAATAGATTTTTTGTATCAGTAAAAAAATTAAATATATATATATATATATTGAATAGTATTTTAGTTATTAGATTCAAAGGGTGATTTAATAAAAAGGAAAAAAATATATATATTTAATTTCAATGGCACATTTGTCAATAAAATGATTAGTAGAGGATTAAAAAATAATTCAAATAATAGTAAATAGTGAAAGTGTGTGTTTTGCCAATTTTAAATAGTAAATGTACTAATTCTCCAATTAAATTTTAAAAATGTACTAAAACTCCAATTTTCTCAAAAAAATAGACAAGATAAGTGGAATTAATTAACAAAGATGATTCTGATATATGTATATATATATATATATATATATATATATATATATATATATATTAATTACCTGAAGCTGACTGGCTACGTTGTTTCTAGTGAGCCCCTGGACATTCATTTCTTCTTGCATGCATTTGAGAATATCTTTCGGATAAGGCGCTGCCAAATGCAAAAGGTAAGACTATATCTTTATCAATCAATAATTTTTTTTATGAATATGCAAGGTTATGTAGTGTGATTACTTACTCCCAACTCTGCTGATTTTTTCGACAGCTGCTTCAAACTTCTGGTGAAGTTCAGCAGTCCACGACATCCGCGGTTTCTTGGACGTAGACTTGACTTCTTTTTGATCGGAAGTGTTTCTTGAGCCTTCTCCGTTGTTATGATAGAGATCGTCTTGCTTTAAATTGTCGAATTCGTCGGAATCTGACTCAACCGTATCTAATTCACCCGGTTGATCTAAACCATATTTTGACATCATCCTCTTGCGAAAAACATGTTGCCATAGAACTGCAACGACCTCTTTGCTCATCGGCTTCACAAGAAAGTCACACGCGCCGTTCTTGATCGATTTCATCACCATTTCCTTATTCTGTTCATGAGACATGACTTGATACAAATAATTCACATATAGAAAAATTAGAAATGATTTTCCAATTAGTACGTTATAATATCGAGAAAAAGTATTGGTATAGTTGTATATACTTACCTACTACGGGTAAATACATCTCTATACCAATGGTATTGAGAGCGTCCAGTCCACTGATATCAGGCATATCGAAATTCCAAATTACGAGATCGATCTCATGCTTACTCTTCATCAAGAAAGCCATGGCTTCTTCTCCGGTCTCATATATCGTTACTGCAACACGAAATTAAACATAATGACAGCTATATTGTTAATTTTTTTTCTTTTATTCATAAAAGTGGATAAATGTTAAAATCTACCGCAATCTTTTATTTTCACCAATTAATTTACCGCAACTTAAGGAGGAATTTTACAAACCTATCATGAATAAAAAATTAATGTACGCATGAAATTAAGATAAAAGACCTTTTTGTGACCTGATTCACTTGGACATATTTTTAGCTTGAGCGGATTTGTGGCATTGGTATCCCAAACTCTTCTTAGTGGAAAACATAGTATCAATTTATGGCGTCTTGTTTTTTCTTTTTCTCATAATTACAATGTTTAAGTATGATATTTGTTTTGATCGATAAAAAAATAACCTAGTCTAAGTTTGAAATAATTTCACTTAAGATTCAGATTTTCTATATATGTATTCTTTGTTATGATTAGTATTATTTTATCTTGGATTGAAAACCCTAACTCTAACCCTGACCCGTAGTCAAAGAAACATAAAAAGAAACCCTAGTTAAATCTAAATTAGATACGTACCTTGATAGGAGTAATGTGCCATGAGAGTCTTCGTAAGGAGTAGAGAATTAGAATCTGCATCGACCAAAAGAATCATAATACTCGTCTTCGCGAACTCTTCGTCTTCGTCTAAGTCTTCTTCTTCTTCGTTGATGATAGGGGATTCAGTTTCATCATCACAAGCTGATACTTCTTTTCGCAAGTTGTGAGAGTTCTCATATAGTATGTTCGACATTAAAGATAACAAATCTAAACTATGGATGCTTGAATTGCAAGGAAAAAGGAACAGATTGAATTGAAGAAGGATGAGAAAGAGAGAGAGTTTTTAAGAGCTGCGGAAAACTATGTCGTATCAAAAGTTGAGTATTGGAAACTATATATACTGCTATTAATTGTTTTGCTTATAGACTTTCTTTTTTATATAATAATTATCCATATTTTTTTTAATTAAAAAGAATTTCAAAAAAAGTGTTTAACAAAAATATCGTACTTATCTTGGAGAATGAAAAAACAAAAATTAAAGAAACAAGAGAGAGTATTGTTACAGAGATGCTGCCGTTGGTTTTGGAATATTTGTCTGTGGGTTATTTATAGAGATGCTACAGCGACTTACAATACCTTGCTGAGGGAGGCCGGAGGCGCAAGATCGTGGCCGATGCATTGCTTCCTTATGTGGTTGCATGTCATAAGAAACTCAAACAACTCTAGGACTTGGGCAGAACACACTTTGAAAAACTTGAGCTCGATCTTTATGTTTGAGAAAAAGCTCCAGTCTTGTTTACTGTAAATCAAATGTTTCACTCTTTTGTTTTGAGAAACTTTTGCATAACAGAGTTAGTAAAGGAGCTGTTCAGGTTAATGGAAGCTCATGTAGTCATGTTTCTTGGAATTCATAGTAATAGAGGTATGAGGAATCTTGAAGATATTTTAAATCTTATTGTCTCTGCTTTGTGGCCTAAACAGGTTTCTTAAAACTTCAGGGTCTGCTAGATCTGGTCACTAAAAACAATTGAATATTGTTTTTGGCACCTCTCTATATTAACACAGAGTCTAGAGACTTGGTTTCTTCATTGCAAGGGATCTGATTTGATACGATTGAAAATATGTTGTTGCCTACTCTCTAGCTTTATTGTATAACATCGATCTCGTCAACAATATATATATATATAGTTCTTCTTCAACTCTATATATCTCTGTTTCGACTTTCGTGTTTTTACCGTCCAGCTACTTGAGGGACACGCTCTCAAAGGACAATGCTTATAACTTATTAAGATTGAGCCTGGCCCGATAGTTTGTTTGCTTGGATTAGTCACGAGCTGCCTGATGTGATGAGCCGCAGACTTAATTATGAAAGACAAGAAAACTAAAGGTTTCTTGAGAAACAAGAAAGTGCAAAATATACATACGGTTACGGTTACGGTTGATTAAACATTGATTACGGTTAGACATATTATATACGGTTACGGTTAGAAATTTTATATACGGTTAAAATGGTTACGGTTAAATACGGTTTGCGGTTAAACGGTTATGGTTATATACGGTTACGGTTTCTAATTATTATGATATGGTTAAAATTTAATATTTGTATTGTGATTATTAATATATATCTCTAATAAATTGGAAACCGTAATTTTTTTAAAAAAATTACTATATATATATATTAATGTGATCAAATAAATTAGAAACCGTAATTTTTAAATTTTTTTTTACTATATATAAATTAACATTCACATTAATAGTCATATAGTCAAACAAAATATAAGTTTTTTTTCTTGTCACAATGAAAACAGCATTTGGTCATTACAATGAGTTTTGTTAATTTTCTAGACATATAAAATATTTGTAGTGCAATGATTATAATTAATGTCATTTTTTCATTGTTAATGACTCCAAACAATAGTAGAAAGTCCAAAAGAATCACCAAAAAATGATATTTTAGACTATAGAAATTAGAAAATTTATTCTGGTAAGAAACCATTACATATACTAAGTTTATAAACTAAGAATGAGTTGATTAACAGAAAATAGCTGTTATTTAAGGGTAGTGCCGCAGTGGTCCTAGCTAGTGGAGTGTATTGACACATTAAACTATTTAAGTCACAATTGGAAATTTGGAATGAAATAACTATGTATTATTGTATTTCTGTAAAGAACATGAGTACGTAAAAAAAACGAATACGTAAAAACATACATGCAAGCATAATTATTATGCTGATTACAATAATGAATAAATAAAAAATATTAGTCATTATCTTCTAATCGGATTGAAGATACATCACTATCAAAGTCTTCTAACTCTTCTTCATTGTCTCGCATGTATTCATGTTGTCTATATACGGCTCTAGTCCAATCATCAAGACACGTTTGAGCTTCAAGAGAATCTGGAGTCATTCTTGAAAGAGTTTCATCAAAAATTTGACCTCCCATGCTAAAAGCACGTTCGACAGACGTTGTAGAAACTGGTGAAGAAAAAACATCTCTTGCGATCATGGCTATAATTGGAAAGAGAGATTGATGACACTTCCACCATTGAACGACTTGAAAGTCATTACCTGCATCTTCATCACTAAATTCAAAATTAGTGAAAAGATATTTTTCAAGTTGAGAATTGTTACCTTGTGATGGTCATTGCCTTTTTTCTCGTCCCATCCTTTCTGCAAGACTCAGCTTAGAAGTTGATGACGTATCATTTTGTTGAGATGATTCAGCAACATCTGGTGTCATATTCTTATAAACTCTATAATATTCATCATACAGATTTTCTATGTCTTTTTTTGTATTTGAAATAATGCTCGAAACACTAACATTGTCAGACAAATGCAATAAATTATAATATATGGTGAGATAATCAGATAAACTATCTACTTTAGTTCTAGGATCAAAAATCAATGCAAGTAAATTAAGAGGTGGAATTTCTTCATAGTATTTTATTCACTTATCTCTCATAGTTGCAATGCATGATGACAACACAATATTATTTTCATGTTCATGCATCACATCAGCAATATTAACGCATTCTTACACAAGTAATTGACTAGTCGGATAATAAACACCAGAAAATATATATACATATGTTGCATCATTAAAACATTTTAATAATTTCAGAAGAGCACTGCATTCATCCCAATGAGTTGGCCACAAATTTAAAGAGCTACACTTTTCTTGAATAAAACTACACAATAAATCTTTGTAACCAATAGAACCAGCAAGCATATCATATGTTGAATTCCAACGATTTGGAACATCTCGAGAAAACCTTTTAGGAGATACATTATGCATTTTACAAAACTCAAACCATCGTTTCATTAACTTTGGATGCGCCCATAAATAATTTAAAGCTTTTTTAATCAGTAAAACAAGATTATTTTGAGAAACTAATAATCAATCTTCAACGCATAAATTTAAAACATGACAAATACATCGAACATAAAAAATTTCCACCTAAAATAGGACTACAATTATTTACTAATTCAGAAACAGAGGCAGTATTAGCAGATGCATTATCAAATGAAATAGAAAATATTTTCTTCGTTAAACTATATTCTTCTAAAATTATTTTTATCAATTTAAATATATTATCAGTTGTATGTCTTTCATCAAAAACCCTAAAAGCAATAATTCTCTTTTGAATAATCCAGTCATTATCAATCCAATGACAAGTAATGCCCATATAAGAATGTATCTGCCAATGATCACTCCAAATATCACAACATACCAAAACTTTATTATGAATATTAGAAAACAATTTTTCTAAATCTATTTTTGTTTTTCGATAAAGTGATTTAGAGTACGAGTAAGAGTAGTTCGAGGAACTTGCTTAGCTTGAGGATTTAAAACATTTATGCAATAATTATTAAAACCCAATTTTTCACCAAAGCTAAATGAAAGTTGATCAACCGCAATCATCTTTGCTAATTCTTGTCGATTTTTTTTTTTATCTGAATAATGAAAAGATGAAAGACTAGAAGAAGCATTATGAGAGTTATTTTCTACACCAATTTTTTCAGGAGGAATATGTTGCAAATGATACCTATATGATCCATATCCTGAACCCGACCTCCAAGAAAACCTTTTGTTGCAATAATTACAACAAGCTTTCATTTCCCCATCAAATTTTTGTTTTGGAAAGTGTACCTTAAAAGTATCGGAACCATTCAAACGTTGCTTTTCCGAATTTCTGCTAGCTTCTTCTTGAGTTGCACTCTCTTGAGTATTGATGGTTGGTACTGAGTTGTGGACATCTTCTCTTTGACTGTCGAAATGAAATGAGTCGGAAGACATTATCAAATAACAAAAGAGCTCAAGACTGTGAAAAAATGAACACGTTCACGTTGGATAATGGAATAAAAGAGAAGTAGTATATGACTCTTCGTTTTGAAATATATTTATTTATCCAGACTTTTGTTACTAAAGGAATGGAACGGCTACTTTTCCACAGCTCACGCTAACAACCTAACACTAACAGTCTAACAAGTTACTAACACTTCCCTATCATTCGGTCAATTATTTACCGAAACTAGTATATAATACTTTTAAATTTATTTATTTTACCATAATTAATTTAACAAAATAATTTAAATAGTGTCACAGTTTTACAAAGAGAGTCAAACACATTTACACAACACGATCTACATAATCCGTGATATTTTCATCCACAAGCATGAAGCCACTCACTTCGACTTTGTCATTTTTTTGGTAACTTATTTTCATTCGTTTATCTGTTTTAGTTTTTTTAAAAATGAATGAAATATATCTCATTTATTTTCTTAAAATAGAAACTGTTATATTAAGAAAACGCTATATTTTCTAAAACTACATTAAATTAATACGGTTTTCTTCCAAAATGTTTTAAATAATTAGATTTAGTAAAAAATTTAAATATTTAATACTAATATTTTTAAATTTGAGCGATAAATATGTCTTATACGTAATGTTTCTATAACATATTAATTATACATGAGTAGTTATTGGTAAAGTTTATTATATTTATAAAACGATTACGGTTATAATTTGACGGTTTAATTATGTGGTTAACCAACTGTTTTCATACGGTTATGGTTAATTAGTGGTTACAGTTAATAATTTTTGTAACCTTAGCCAATATGATTTTACGGTTTTTAACCGTTTTATACGGTTACAGTTAAAAACGATCCGGTTATGGTCCGAAATACGATTACGGTTTAATTTTGGTCATGCCTACATACAGGTTGAGAAGTGGACTGATGAGATTCAAAACAAGGTTTTTCATAAGCAGCGACATATAGTTTTTAAAACAATGTTAAAACGACTAAAATGGAAAAAAAAAACATTTATATAAATGGATTTGGACATAAAATGTTGTAGAATTGGCAAAGAAATTAATAACCAAAATACGAAATCTTCTAGTATATTCCAAATAATAATATTACATCTGTTATACAATTGTAATGAAGTTGGTCTCTTATTGAAGTAAATTACGAAAACGTGTGTTTTTCCGAATTTTCACGTATCCATTGCCTCACACAACACAAGACAACCGCAGCAAAACTGGATTTTGGGTTAGTTACGTGGGCTTTATATTATCCAAAATAGGCCAGGTTTTGAAAGCCCATGTATTATTATCCATTTTTACTTTCCTAGACAACCGCACAACTCCGCTATTTTTATTACACGTGTCAGAAACCAAAGACCGTTTCCACAGACACGTGTTCGATCACGTGGCTTTGTTCCAAAGCTTCCTTCTACGACAATGGTTTAACAGAACTAACCACAGAGACACCAAGAACAAAACTAACGGAGCCGTTTCACAAAAGATGATGTTCCGATTCATTTTCCGCCGCGAAATCTCGAAATCCACCGCGATTTATCGCCGGAATCTACACAGCGATCTAGAAGATGCCGGTCCGATGGCATCTCGGCTTAAATCTCGTTCCGTTGTCCGGTTTAGCGGACCGGATACGGTTAAGTTTCTTCAGGGTTTGTTAACCAACGATGTACGGCGGTTCGGTGATTCGTCCGGCGAGAAAAGCTCGGCGGTTCCTACGCCGAACATGGCTTCCGTTACGACTCCGCCGATGTACGCTGCGCTTTTAACTCCTCAAGGAAGGTTCCTGTACGATTTTTTCTTGTATAGCCCTTCGAGACCCGAGGAGAAGCTTGATCGAACTGGTTCTGGACCCGGGTCTGATTCGGGTCGTGATGGGTCCGTTGAGGTTTTTGCTGATGTTGATGTTGATGTCCTTGATGAATTGCTTGTAACACTCAAAAAGTAAGCTTTTTTTTTTTGTTTTTAATGGAGAAATTTGAAAAATTAGGTCTTTTTGGATCCCAATCTTAGCAATGTCCTTGGAATTTAGGGTTTATTGAATGAGTAAAAAGCTGATATTTTTAGGAGAGATGATATCTTTCTTGTTAATGTTGGTTCTGATTTGTGTGTTCCCAATTTAGCAATGTCAATGGACTTGTGGATGATTATAATATAATTCTTAAGATTGGATTGGATTAGTTCTGATTTGTGTGTTTCTGAATGTTCATAGGTATAGGTTGAGGTCCAAAGTGGATATTGAAAACGTCGCAGAGGAATTTTCATGTTGGCAGCGTTACGGTAGGGGTCTTACTGGATCTTCATCTGTTGGTTGGGGAGGTGGTGTTGATCGTGCTGGTGAGTCTACAGCTAGTGGTAATAAGTATGGATGGGAATGGTATAAGGATCCGAGGTTGGTGTGTCTTGGTTACAGAAGCATCTTTCCTTCTGATGCAACTCGTGAGTTTTCTTAATCAAATAGAAGCTTTTTTATTTCTTAAGCTTCTTCCACTATGTTCACTAACACTTTGTTTGTTTTACAGCACCTTTAGTTGAGGCAGATAAAGAAACTGATGAAAGCAATTACCTTTTGTGGAGATTAGAGCATGGAGTGGCTGAAGGATCAGCTGAAATCCCCAAAGGTATGATCTGTTTCTTATCTTTTTTTATTAACTCATTGATCTGTCTTCATCTCTGTGTATTTATAATATGTGTTTTTGTGGCTTTTACAGGCGAAGCAATACCGCTTGAATACAATTTTGTTGGTCTTAATGCGATAAGTTTTGACAAAGGCTGCTATGTTGGTCAAGAGCTTATAGCTCGTACTCATCACCGTGGTGTCATCCGCAAACGCTTAATCCCTTTACGATTCATCGATAGCAATGGAAAAGGTAAAAACTGAAGTTTTTCTTGTATCCTATGATCAAGAAACCAAGTTCCGGTCTTTAACCAAATCTCCGTATAAAACTGCAGAGTTAAACCAGAAAATAGCAGCTGGAGCTCAAGTAGTTGAGTCAGGAACCGGCAAGAAAATGGGAACGGTATCAACAGCTTTGGGTAGCCGGGGAATGGGTGTAATGAGGGTAGAAGAAGCCTTTAAACCATCAGCTGAATTAACAGTAAAGGACTCAGAGGACGTGAAGGTCGAGGCAATCAGACCAACATGGTGGCCGGCTGAGTGGTTCCAATAGAATCAATCAGGAGTTGCTGCAGCGTAGTAGTAACTACTTAAAAGGTACAATTTTTTTTGTGATTTCACTTGGTAGAGTTGAAGAATTGAATGATCCTTCTGAGTAAATGTAAGTTTCTTTGTTAGATTATTTTTTGCAGTTTAAAACAAATAAAGTTGAATATTTTCCGACGAGGTATTCTTGATCGGGAAGGTGTCTTTGTTTATTGTTATGGCGGCAACAAGTTCGTAGCTTTCATTGTATTCCACTGTTTTAACTAATAAAGGTTGAATCTTTCCGGCGAGGTTTAGCCGCCGGATAATTTTGTACTAATTACTACAAGTTTTGTTTGTGTCCTCCTAATCAAATTTCAAGTTAATATTGAGTTTTTTTTTTTTTTTTTTT
>NC_025697.1:20058421-20064056 GCF_000633955.1 Camelina sativa
CTAAATAGCTGAATTAAATCAAAATTTCAACTTTGGTTCTGATTTATGGTATGATTTTGTTCAGATAAGCTTGGTTCAATTCCGGTTAAACTTTGATTAACGGTTTTGTCTATTCCTGTGTCATTGCTGTAATTTATTTACAATCGAAAACAGAGTCGTCGTTAGTTTTCCACCAGAGACGGCTCTGGCTCATACGGAATCCGCCGTACTCTTTTCCGTTTGTTTCCTTGTAACGCCGTTAAATTCTCCATATATAAGAGACCAGTGTACGCTGTGGCTCCTTTTAGGGTTTTAGAATTCTCCGTGTACACAAGGTGTTCGACGAATTGACTCTGTGAGACAGAAACTAAGAAAAGATTCTTATCAACATGTCTTTTGAGATGTTCGAAGAACAAAAGCTTAATAGCAGAGGTTACTACACTATATGGAAGAACAGAATCCTTGCTCATCTTGGTATTCATAGATTGAAGGAAGCATTAAAGATTGAGGAAGAGGATGGAAACAAGTATGTTAAAATAGCTGAAGATGAGAAGCTTTCTGCGAAGTTGAGTCCAGGTCTTGAGGAGAAGAACAAAAAGGCAAGGAGCATGATCATACTCAGCGTTGGAGATAAGGCTTTGCGAAAGATTATGAAGGAAGAAACAGCTTCTGGTATGTTAAAAGTTATTGACAAATACTATATGACTAGTTCTTTAGCAAGAAGGTTTTACTTGAGACAAAAGTTACATAGCTTTAGGATGAATGAAACCAATTCTGTTATGGAGAACGTTGATGAGTTTCAGAGGTTGATTGATGAACTACGTAATGCTAACGTAGAGATGTCTGATGAAGACCAGGCTATATTTTTGTTGATATCTTTGCCAGAGCAATTTGATGAGGTTAGAGATATGTTTACCTATGATAGAACGAGCTTAACGTTAGAGGAAGTCATTGATGCTGCACTGTCCAAAGAGATGGAGCTAGGTGGAAGTTATAGAGGGTATAAAAACAAGTTTAGAGAGAGGTCAAGAACAAGGATTGAAGTAGAAAAGTTTGATGGGAGAGGTGATTACATTTTATGGAAGACAAGGATCCTTGCTCATTTTGAGATTCTTGATTTGATGGAAGCTTTAAAGATTGATGAGGATGGAAACAAATCTGTTGAAAGTAAGAGCCTTTGTGTAGCATTGAGTGTAGATTTAGAAGAGAAGAAGAGAAAGGCAAGGAGCATGATAATTCAGAGCGTACAAAATCAGGATCTGCGGAAGAAAATTATGAAGGAGGACTCAGCTGTTGGTATGATTCAACTTCTAGACAAACTCTATATTACTACATCTTCGACTAGCAGGACTTACCTACGATACAAGCTGTTTAGTTTTAGGATGAACGAAAGCCTGTCTGTTGAGGAAAACATTGATGAGTTTGAGAGGTTAGTTGATGATCTAAGTAATGCTGAGGTTTCTATATCTGATGAAGACCAAGCTATACGTTTGTTGGTTTCTTTACCAAAGCGATTTGATAATCTTAAAGACGTGATAACATATGGTGGTAGAACAAGCCTTACACTTGATGAAGTGATTTGTGCTGTACTATCCAAAGAGTTGGACTTTGGTTCTGTTTACAAAGAGAGTAAAAGCTCTGCCTAAAGACTTCTTTTGGGAGGCAAGTCTGTTAGTAGAGATCAAGATGCTGGTGATAGGGATAATTCAAAATCCAAAGTTATGAGAGGGGTTTGCTGGATTTGTGGGGAAGATGGCCACTACAAAAGCCAGTGTCCATCTAAGGAACAGACTTACGAAAAAGGAAAAGCATCTGTTAAAAGAGGGAATAACAGAGCACACTAGGAAGTCTTATATATGGACCGTTGAACTTGACCCATCATTATTATCATGTGAACTTGATCACTCATCACTAGTTTAAGGTAGCATTTGATGGTTGTTTGGCTAAACCAATAGAAGATAGACACTAAAAGAACTCAGAAAGTGACACATCTCTTGTTTTTTTTTTAAGTCTTTGCTTGGAAAATGACTATCTAAAGATATTACAATCCAATTTCCCCACTTTTACTTTGTGGCAAATAAAATAATCCAAAGATTTTACATTTTTTAAAAAGGTTATCTTGTAAACAGTTTTTGATATTATATTTAGATATGTGATGACTTTTTTCAAAAATTCTCTTCACACTTTCTTTCGCGGATAGACCGTTGTTTATACAAATCACCTATGCTTCCGATTTGCGCAGCTGTGATCAATCTTGGATCCGTTTGAGAAATGTGAATTGAAAAGCCTTAACATTACGTACTTGTTTAATAATATATGGATTATCATTTGACCCATTAGTTTAAGGTAAATGATCTGATATGGTTAAGCCAATAGAAGATAAACACTAGAGGAATCCAAAAAGTGATTGATCTTAGTAAAGTTTTCTAGAGAAACTACATAATTAAGTATGAATATGACTCAGATCTATTACTTCAATCCAATCCCCTCGATGGTTTTCTACTGCAAATATAATTAATGAGCATAATTTGATCTTGTTCGTTTGCATTTAATTAAGCATTAAAAAAAAAGTAATTTCACAATCTTAATTACTTCAAACAAAACTTATTTGCTGATTATAAAAGCAAACGTACGTCAAACGCAATTACGCGAACGTATACGTGTATAAAAAACTATTCTGCTATTGTTTTGTGTCTTGTTTGGTTCTCTTTTTATTACGTGTTGTTTGGTTCTGCTTTTGTTAGTGTTGTTTGGTTCTGCTTTTGTTAGTGTTGTTTGGTTCTGTTCTTGTTTGTGTTATTTGGTTCCGCTCTTGTTTGTGTTATTTGGTTCCGCTCTTGTTTGTGTTGTTTTTGTTAAGCTTTTCAACACATGTTTAACAAAAATATATAAGACACCCATGTTTAGGGATAACTAATGAAAGGAGAAAAAATAAAAACAATGGGACGAAGATCTAAACTTAGATTTGTATTATTTATAATATTATTAAAAAATTAGAGACACTAATTTGAGGATGACTAATGAACATGCTCTAATGTTGCTATTGAGATTGCCCAGTCATCAAATAAATAATATATATAGATCATTCACTACCAACTTATAGGTTCGACTAAAGTTAAAAAGGAAAAAAAAGTACTGCTTATGATCCAAACGCAAATCGCAACGAGGTATTGCTATTCGCTTTTGTGGAATATAATAAAAGATCCTCTACGAATAAGACCAAAAATAAAATTAATGAAACTGCTATGATCGATCACCTTAGACATGAGAATTCAGTTTCGACGAATCTGATTATCGAAATTGTTGTTGAATCCTGGAGGTGGGAAAGACCACGAGTTGATGTTGTTGTTGTTGAATCCTGCATGTGGGAAATACTCGCCGTAATCGAAAGATTTATTATAGATGAGATCTGAATTATCTATGACTAACGATCCTTGTTCTTGCTTAGGTAGCATGGAGGGTAAATTTAGAGAATGATGGAGTTGTGGTGGTTGCGGAATGTAAGTAACATGGTTTGCCATGATAAAGTTGTTCATTGGCGGGTAACCGTTTGATGAATATGGGGCCTTCACCGCGGCTTGATCGTTCATGAAATGTGACGTTCTAGGCGCAGCTTGATCGGTCATACAAAACGGTGGTGTAGTTTGGAGATTGACGTTTGAGCTTAGGAGCGGATTAGAAGCTGTGAGAGGGGGATCTTGCCCAGCGTTACGCCAGTTAAAATCTTCTTGGCATGTCTCTTGAGGACTGCATGTCTTTTTGTTGTAACTTTCACGATACTTCTGCAATCACAATAGTTGTAAATTATCAGCCTAACTAATGCATGGTTTCTTGTCTCCGAAGAAACCAGAAAAAAGGGTTTATTGGCAAAATAGTTCATTTTCAAAACTTAATTGGAATTGTAGTACATTTACTATTTATAATTGGAAAAATAGATGAGTTTTACTACTTGTGTAATAGAAGAGATATGAGATAGATAAGAAAGTGGGGTATAGTGTAGTAGTGTAAAATTACAAAATGGTAGCTGCATAAAAGATATTTGTACAACATATTTAGTGTACACATTTATTACACAAATATAAATATTTTTATTTCATTTATATTGAATATATTATATATCAGTTGTATGGATAAAAACATGTCTATTAACATATATATATATATATAAGTACACTAAATGAACTGTACGGGTTAAACTTGTGTATTATTATTTATTTGTAAACTTGATAACAGACTTCTGTACTGATACATGTACACATTATAATGTTTAGAGACACATGTACATTTAATAAGGTGTACTAATACAAAATTTATAAAAAATATTTTACATTATCAAATATAATCATTACACAAAATGCATATCAAATTATAAAGAAAAAAAATAGATTTTTTGTATCTGTAAAAAAATTAAATATATATATATATATATCGAATAGTATTTTAGTTATTAGATTTAAAGGGTGATTTAATAAAAAGGAAAAAAATATATATATTTAATTTCAATAGCACATTTGTAAATAAAATGATTAGTAGAGGATTAAAAAGTAATTCAAATAGTAATAAATAGTGAAAGTGTGTGTTTTGCCAATTTTAAATAGTAAATGTACTAATTCTCCAGTTAAGTTTTAAAAATGTACTAAAACTCCAATTTTCTCAAAAAAATAGACAAGATAAGTGGAATTAATTAAGAAAGATGATTCTGATATATATATATATTAATTACCTGAAGATGACTGGCTACGTTGTTTCTAGTGAGCCCCTGGACATTCATTTCTTCTTGCATGCATTTGAGAATATCTTTCGGATAAGGCGCTGCCAAATGCAAAAGGTAAGACTATATCTTTATCAATCAATAATTTTTTTTATGAATATGCAAGGTTATGTAGTGTGATTACTTACTCCCAACTCTGCTGATTTTTTCGACAGCTGCTTCAAACTTCTGGTGAAGTTCAGCAGTCCACGACATCCGCGGTTTCTTGGACGTAGACTTGACTTCTTTTTGATCGGAAGTGTTTCTTGAGCCTTCTCCGTTGTTATGATAGAGATCGTCTTGCTTTAAATTGTCGAATTCGTCGGAATCTGACTCAACCGTATCTAATTCACCCGGTTGATCTAAACCATATTTTGACATCATCCTCTTGCGAAAAACATGTTGCCATAGAACTGCAACGACCTCTTTGCTCATCGGCTTCACAAGAAAGTCACACGCGCCGTTCTTGATCGATTTCATCACCATTTCCTTATTCTGTTCATGAGACATGACTTGATACAAATAATTCACATATAGAAAAATTAGAAATGATTTTCCAATTAGTACGTTATAATATCGAGAAAAAGTATTGGTATAGTTGTATATACTTACCTACTACGGGTAAATACATCTCTATACCAATGGTATTGAGAGCGTCCAGTCCACTGATATCAGGCATATCGAAATTCCAAATTACGAGATCGATCTCATGCTTACTCTTCATCAAGAAAGCCATGGCTTCTTCTCCGGTCTCATATATCGTTACTGCAACACGAAATTAAACATAATGACAGCTATATTGTTAATTTTTTTTCTTTTATTCATAAAAGTGGATAAATGTTAAAATCTACCGCAATCTTTTATTTTCACCAATTAATTTACCGCAACTTAAGGAGGAATTTTACA
>NC_025697.1:20064216-20070931 GCF_000633955.1 Camelina sativa
GACTTGATACAAATAATTCACATATAGAAAAATTAGAAATGATTTTCCAATTAGTACGTTATAATATCGAGAAAAAGTATTGGTATAGTTGTATATACTTACTTACTACGGGTAAATACATCTCTATACCAATGGTATTGAGAGCGTCCAGTCCACTGATATCAGGCATATCGAAATTCCAAATTACGAGATCGATCTCATGCTTACTCTTCATCAAGAAAGCCATGGCTTCTTCTCCGGTCTCATATATCGTTACTGCAACACGAAATTAAACATAATGACAGCTATATTGTTAATTTTTTTTCTTTTATTCATAAAAGTGGATAAATGTTAAAATCTACCGCAATCTTTTATTTTCACCAATTAATTTACCGCAACTTAAGGAGGAATTTTACAAACCTATCATGAATAAAATGGATTTGAGACTTTACTAGTTGCATGTAAACATAAGTGATGATTTTATTAAAATTTCAAACCTCCCCTTGAACTGATTTAAGAATCTAAAAACAAAACAAAACTGAATTCACTTTTCTTGTTGCACTAGGCACAGATCGTGTGAGACAAAATTAGAATTTTCCAACTTCGATTAGAAACATATAAAACTAAATAACAAAAAAAATATTTAATAGAGTGTGCGTGTGACACAAGTTATGCAATGAAGTAGATGAAACCCTGATTTCATTCCTGTTCCAATCACCGATTGTAGAACACAGTCCGACACAAAGGGCAAGTGTTTTTGCGAACGAGCCACTCCACGAGACAGCTACTGTGGAAAACATGGGGACAACTCATGCGACTGGGTACTTTCGAACTGGAGCCTAGACTCTGGAGACAGATGGAACATGACTCTGTTTCCATGTTCAAACTCTTCAGTTCATCTGCTTCAATCCTCCCTTGTAGAACCATCCTCCCCAATACACTCCTCAATTCATTTAATGATGTCTCGGCGAGAACGGGAATAACCTCGACGGACTCTCGCTGGTAAGTAACTGTGACGAGCACGGTCAATTCAATGTCATTGTCCGCAAAACC
The DNA here is from genome assembly GCF_000633955.1 of Camelina sativa. Classification (NCBI taxonomy): domain Eukaryota; kingdom Viridiplantae; phylum Streptophyta; class Magnoliopsida; order Brassicales; family Brassicaceae; genus Camelina; species Camelina sativa. Next base: position 20,065,249 of record NC_025697.1, read on the forward strand.
TGAGTTGATAGCAGTCGTTGAGATCTTTGGGACTAAGCGATCGCACAACCAATGGTCAAGAGCTTATAGCTCGTACTCATCACCGAGGTGTCATCCGCAAACGCTTAATCCCATTACGATTCATTGATAGCAATGGAAAAGGTAAAACTGAAGTTGCATCGAATTTTCTTGCATCTTATGATCAAATTAAAGGACTCAGAGGACGTGAATGTCGAGGCAATCAGACCAACATGGTGGCCTTTGATGCTGCATTGTCCAAAGAGATGGAGCTAGGTGGAAGCTATAGAGGGTATAAAAACAAGTTTAGAGAGAGGTCAAGAACAAGGATTGAAGTAGAAAAGTTTGATGGGAGAGGTGATCACATTTTATGGAAGACAAGGATCCTTGCTCATTTTGAGATTCTTGATTTGATGGAAGCTTTAAAGATTGGTGAAGATGGAAACAAATCTGTTGGAACAGATGAAGGTAAGAGCCTTTGTGTAGCATTGAGTGTAGATTTAGAAGAGAAGAGGAGAAAGGCAAGGAGCATGATAATTCAGAGCGTACTTAAGGATCTGCGAAAGAAAATTAGGATGGAGGACTCAGCTGCTGGTGTGATTCAAGTTCTAGACAAACTCTATATTATTAGATATTCAACTAGCAGGACTTACCTATGATATAAGCTGTATAGTTTTAGGATGAACGAAAGCCAGTCAGTTGAGGAAAACATTGATGAGTTTGAGAGGTTAGTTGATGATCTAAGTAATGCTAAGGTTTCTATATCTGATGAAGATCAAGCTATACGTTTGTTGGTTTCTTTACCAAAGCGATTGATAACCTTAGAGATGTGCTAACATATGGTGGTAGAACAAGCCTTACACTTGATGATGTGATTTGTGTTGTACTATCCAAAGAGTTGGACTTTGGTTCTGTTAACAAAGAGTGTAACAGCTCTGCAGAAAGACTTCATGTGAGAGGCAGGTCTGGATTTGATCAAAATGCTGGTTATAGAGATAGGTCAAAATGCAAAGGAACGAGAGGGGTTTGCTGGATTTGTGGGGAAGATGGCCACTACAAAAACCAGTGTCGGAACAGACTTACGAAAAAGGAGTTAAAAAGGGATAACAGAGCATACTAGGAAGTCTTATACGCATGATTGTGGAAAGTTCCTTTAATACTTTTTGCGCCATTGGCTCTCTGCAAGTGTCAATAATTCCTAAATTTGATTGGTGACTAGCAAAAACATACTAATTTGTGGCTCTACTTGTTTGTTTCTCAGGGTTAAGTGGAGGTTGATGAAAAAAAAACATGAAACCATCTACCTTTTATGGAGATTGGAGCGTAGTAATTACGATTACACTTAACGAGTGTTTTAAATTCAGCAACAGATGTGAAAGATTTTGATATTAATCTAGACTTTACGAGTTGCTTGTAAACATAAAAGTGATGTTTTTAATAACTAAATAACCAAAATTTATTAAAATAGAGTGTGCGTGAATGTAACACAAGTTATGTAATATAAAGAAACCCTGATTTTATTCCTCTATTACAATAACTGATCATCATAGAGCACAGTCCGACACAAAGGGCAAGTGTTTTTGCGCTTGAGCCACTTCAAGAGACAGTAACCGTGAAAAACATGGGAACAACCCATGCGAGTGAGTATTTCCGAACTGGAGACTAGACTCTTGAGACAGATGGAACAAGACTCTGTTTCCATGTTCAAACTCTTCAGTTCATCTGCTTCAATCCTCCCTTGTAGAACAATCCTCATCAATACATTTAATGACTGGACGGACTCTCGCTGGTAAGTAACTGTGACGAGCACGGTCAATTCAATGTCATTGTCCCCAAAACCTGAGTTGATAGCAGTCGTTGAGATCTTTGGGACTAAGCGATCGCACAACCAATGGTCTTCGCTATGGAGTAGATTTTGGAGTGATGATTGGATGTCGTAGTGACTAAAACTAGGAAGGCTGAAATTGGTGGAATGATATGAATATGGCTCTAACGTTTGGGTTTCATGGCCTGTGGTTAGGTTTACACGGATCTCCTTGTTTATGGTATTGATGATGAATCGGCCTGAGTTTGTATATTCTTCTGATGGAGAGAGTCTTCTCACTTGGACCTGAATGTCCACTACGGGTTCGGGAATGGGACCATTCATGTTTGAAAGAGGATTATCAAAAGAGAGATTCACAAAACAGAAGAGGACGACTTAGTCGGGTCGCAAGCCGTAATGGGAGCAATAAAGAAAAAAAGAGATGTTGTGAAGCTTTAGGGCATCTCGTAGTAAGAGATATATGTATAAGCGTATTCGAGGGTCAAAAGTGGGATCAGATTCTAATTTCCTTCTAGTTTTGTGTCACCAAGAAGTTACCTTTTCTGTTTTTTTTAGGTCGGTGTCAACATCTCGATGTGGCGGTCAATATTTCCTAATCATAATTGGAGACTAGCAAAAGCTTTACTAATTTGTAGCTCTACACTACGAATTTCACAATTTTAATTGAAAAGTCAATCTTTACAATTTTACTTAGAAAGTTTAATAATAGCTATGTATATGTAGCTTATGATATTACAAACTGACGTTAAAACCCTAGAAAGAACACATTCAATTTCTTACACTTTTAGAGCGTGTGACACAAAATTAGAATCTCTAATTAATACGATTGGAGACCCTAATTAATAACAAAATTACATTACAAAAACAAATCCCTAAAAAATAATGATCGTTTGTGCAATAATCTCTGACCCAAGTTGTTCAAATCAACCATTGTAGAGCACAGTCCGACACAATGGACAAGTGCTTTTACGCTTAAGTGATTGTGGAAGACATGGGAACAAGTCTTGAGTGTGACTTCGATAGGTTTCGAACCGGAGACTAGACTCTCGAGACAGATGAAACAGGGCGCTGTTTCCATGTTCAAACTCATCAAATCCTCTGCTTTCATCTTCCCTAGTAGAACCACAATCCTCAATAATCTCTTGTCGTTCATAACACGGACGGTGTTCTTGTAAGTAACCGTGAGATTCATGGTCAGGGTAAAGCCGTTGTTGCCAAAACCTAAGTTGATAGCAAGCTCTGAGATCTTTGAGGCTAGGGTATCGCAGAAAGAAAGCGAAGGTTAGCTAACGAATCTATCGTGGAGAAGCCCTCGGATGTAGTGGTGACTACTGACTACAACTACGGAGATTGATATCGACGAGAAAATGTCGTGAAATCGGAAAGGATCTGCCCGATGTTGGGTTTACAGAGATCTCTTCGTATATGGTGTCGACGATGATGAGGACTGAGTTTAGTTGTGATGGATAGAGTTTCCTTGAGTTGATGGATCGAGATTTCAATTCGGGAACAATAGGACCATTCATGTTTTGAAAACGAAAACAGAAACTCTCTAAAAATATTTAGAAGAGATTCACACACAGACAGAGAAGAAGAAGAAGCTCTGTATATTTTAAGATTCACTGTAATGAAAGCTTAATTAAGATATGAAACTCTGTATATTTCTCCAAGGATCTCTGAACAAATATATGATCACATTGAAGAAGGTGCATAAAGTATTTCGAAAAAAAACCCACTCTTAAGAGTTGTACTTAGAGAGTTTATTGTGAATGGCTTTTGGTTATTGTTCAAGACGTTACGAGTTGCATGTGAACGCACAAAACCAACAACGTTTGGAGTTTTGTGTGATTAGAAGTAATGATGTTCCTAAAAGATTTCAGGCCTCTTCGATCCTTAAATTGATTTAAAACCGTTACAAAACACAAATTACATTCTATTCCTTGCAGTAGGCACAGAAAGTGTGACACCAAATTAGAATTTCGAACTTGGATTTGAAAATTTAATAACTAAATTACATGAATTTCTAACTTGGATTTGAAACTTTAATAACTAAATGACATGAAATTTCCCTAAAAAGTAGAGCGTGTGACCCAAGTTTACAATCAGTACATGAAACCCTAGTTTCTATCCATTGTTCCAATCATCGAGCCTAGAGCACAGTCCGACACAACGGACAAGTGTGTTTACGCTTGAACCACTCCAAGAGACAAAAACCGTGAAATACATGGGAACAAGTCATGCGTGTCATGAAGCCGCAAGGTTTCGGACCGGAGAGATTCTCAAGACAGATGGAACATGACTCTGTCTCCATGTTCAAGTTCTTCAACACCTCTGCTTTTATCTTTCCTAATAGAATCATCCTCAATGATCTCTCGTAGTTCATAACACAGCCGTCGCGTCCAAAACCTAAGTTGATTTCAGCCGTTGAGAGCTCTGACACAACAATTGGTAGCTAGCGAATCGACTATGGAGAAGAGGTAACACACAGAAGAAGACTTCGCGATAATAATGAGAGCAAAGTATGAGAGAAGAGAATTAATTGTGACGCTTTAGGGCTACCTCTAGTAAGATATATATATATATATATATAAGTGTGTTCAACGGTCATATATTTCAGGTTCTTCTCGGCAGACACGTGCGTGTTCTTATTTCCTTTTGTTTTCTTCTCACCAAAAAAGTTTCCTTTTAACTTAGAAATTTCCNTTTTTTTAAAAAAAAAAAAAAAAAAAAAAAAAAAAAACATAGAAATTTCCTCCTTTTTTTTTTTTTTAATTGTTTGGAATTTTGGGTCGGCTTATTAAAGCCTATGCTAATGGTGAATAGGTTTTGATGGATTGAATTTATGTTCAGCTTCTTAGTGTCGATGAGATGTATAAATTTTTTTAAGCAGTGGCGGATGCAGAAGCCATTTTTGTATGGGGCACAACTTTAAGGAACTGATATTTTGTTGATTTAAATAGATATATTACACAATATAACTTTTTTTACCTGGGGCACAACCTTAAAAAACTGAAAGTTTTTTTTGTAGATTTTAAGGAAAACGAGCTATTTCTCCCCGAGAACTATCATATCTAGGTAGATGGAGCCGGAACTATGAACTCGATCTATATGTCTACGAAAATAAAGTTTGAAATCTATTTCTCTCCAAATCAAAAGTTCTAAATCTAAATCTCCTCAAATTAATAATTTAATATCTATTTATCCACATACATGAGTTTCATCGGGTTTGATATTTATTTAACTGATTATTAAAAAATTTAAACCAAAAAAACCCAGATTTTGATCCGGTTAGAGCACAAACCCAATAAACCCAGATTTAGAACACAATCTCCGTTTTTTTGGACAAATCAACACAATCCCAATTAATTTGTAGTTCATCATATCATTCTTTGCTTCGTCGTCGAATAATTTGACGACCTGGATTCATTAACGGGTCGGAGCAAGAAGAAGTAATGGGACTCGTTGACTTTAACAGTGGGCAACGGTCATTGTATCTCATCACCGACGCAAGCAAAAACCGCGACCTGAGCAGGACAGAGAATTTCAAGATCGCCGCAAGCGAGCTCCACGCTGTATGATTTGTTGATTAGGTGGAGAATCGTGCTGTGGATTGTGAGAATCACTTCCTCCGTCGTGAGAGGAGGAGCTGAAGCAGTATCGGAGACGGTGAGATCCGGGAAGATATCATTGTTGAGATCGTTCACATCGATTGAAGGATAGAGATTGTTATTAGCACAAGAGGAAGAAGAGGAGGAGTTCGGAAGATGAGCTTCGGTGGTTGAAGCATCACTCTCTCGAGACTCATGTGTAGAGATTTACTTACATTTCCCCAATTTCTTACTTCACTACTCTCTCTCTCTC
>NC_025697.1:20075001-20136125 GCF_000633955.1 Camelina sativa
TATAATGGCTTGGGTGTTATTGATTTTTCACTTTTAATTTGTGGTCTCTTGAATTACTCTCCGTTGAATAAATAAGTGTGATATGGGGTTTTGCTAAATTTTTGATTTTTGTTTTTCTTGTTGTTGTTGTTTAGAGAATGATGAAACTTTGGGTTTTTCTGTCATTTCTGGAGCGGATTATACAAGTTTTGTAATCTGAGATTTAGAAAAAATTGAAATAGTTTGTTTGCTGTGTGAGTTTGCTGGATTAGGAGGAGGAAGACGAAGGGGAATGAAGAAGAATTTTTGATTTTGATTTAGGGAGAAATAGATTTCGGTTTATTTTGGTTTATTATTGGTTTACATGGTTTAGTTTTGGAGTTAAAGTTTAAACCAATGTAATCCAGTTATATGGAGATTTAGATTTAGAACTTTTGATTTGGAGAGAAATAGATTTCAAGCTTTGTTTTCGTAGACATATAGATCAAGGTCATAGTTCCGGCTCCATCTACCTAGATATAATAGTTCTCGGGGAGAAATAGCTTGTTTTCCCGTAGATTTTAATAGATATATCACACAACTTAGCTAATAATTTACAAGAATTATGGAAATGAGTATGGGGCACTTGCCCCACTCCTCATAAGCCTAGATTCGCCCCTGTTTTTAAGTACTATATGTGTATCAAAGAATTATGAATCGTTCATGTAACATTTATCATGTAAAAATTTTATGATAATATATTTGATTGTCGATAAAAAATGAAGCAATAGAGAATTTCGGATAAGAAAATATGACTTTTGGAATTAAAACAAAAACTTTTAAAACTAATGGGTTTTTCTAGTTTGTTCATTAAAAAAAAACTAATTGTGTTAAACAAATTTTTTAACAAAAGAAATTTAGGATATGAATTATGTGATGGTAAATATCTAGTTTCTTTAGGAAAACAAATTTGTCAAATATTCAATTTTAAAATAGGGAATTTGGCATCAATAACCCAAAAAAAACTATAATTCACTCTATAACCACTCTAACCAACCATCCCTTATATTCTCTGTATTATGTATATTAATGTCCAAATTAACCCTTGTACATGACCAACAGTTACAATGTTTTTCTCTCTCACTCGATGGCTACGTAACAAAAAGTGACACAACAAAAACTGAACATGACAACCTCTAATATTGATTATTATATAATTATATATTAACTATATTATGCATTAATTCTCTTATAACTAAAAATATATATACTATTGCATAAATAATTTGACTACAGCTTATTAGAATTTTGTTCCTTTGGTCATATCTGGTTTGTTATTATTGGAGAAACATAATATAGATAAAAATTATAATATAGAAAATATTATATCATATATATAATACAAGGTATTTTTAATAACATTCAGGTCGATAATTTAGGTCTGTTATATATATTAATTTTTTTGTAGTATAGTAATTTTTTATTTGGTGTACGTTTAACTTGACAGTTTGAGTTTTTTATATTGTATCTTTTAGGATATAGCTTTTTTTGCATATTTCATTTGGCCACCATCCATTGACATCGACACCGGCTATGGCATACGCTAGCATCATTACCACCATCATCGTCACGAACCCCACTATTACTACCACCATCATTACCATTTTATCATCGTCGCTCAAACTACTACTACCATGCTTTATTTCATACTATTTTATTTATTTATACTAGTTTTTTTTGTAAGAACGTTTAACTTGATAGTTTGAGTTTCCTATGTTATATTCCTATGGGTATAATTTTTTTCAATGCAGTTAACTCGGCAGTCATTGGCCACCCCTGTTACCAATACTTCCATACTATTTTATTTTGTTCTATACTTTATTATTTGTAATTTATGTATACAGTAATTTTTCTTCAGACTAAGTTTATATCAGTTTTCAAAAATTCAAATCATGATATATGTAGAAAAAAGACTTAGATTTTTAGAAGATTTATAAAAAATGTAAATTTATTTGCTGTAGTAAAAAAATAAAAATAAAATCAAAAGGAGTAAAAGAAAGAAAAAAATACATAAAACAATTATATTATTTTCACTCTCACGTCAACCTCTATCTTTCTCATTTCTTTTTAAACTCGTGTAGTTCTGTATGTGTCACCTAAAGGTAGTTTGGTAAAATCACATTGTTCTTAAGTCAGTCACTTAATTTCCCCAATTAACATGCTATATTCTTCATTTTTATTGTGATTTTGGTCAGCTAACTAATTCACCCTTAAAAATATATGTTAAGCTTAGCAATATGATAGGAGAAAAATGGTCATAATAAAAAACAAAAAAAAAGGATAAAATTGTATATATCTACAACATATCAAATATCTGTATATTTTTGTCATTTCATTTTACTTGTCTATAGACCTTTGAATTTTTTTTATTATTTTTTTTAATTGTATTTCTCATTAGGAATAAGTAACCAAAATCTCTTTAATTAAACATGTGAGAAGATGAGTCATGATGACAACAATTACATAAGTAGGTTGGCAAAAACTGAGAATGACTGCTACACTAACGGCGTCAACGTTGACAGGCAGTTGATATCGGAGACTCTGTTATCTCGCCGTTAAATCTTTCTCTCAAAAAAATCAGAGGAAAAAAAAATAATAAAAAATCGTAGTTTTTGATGAGATTTTATTTGATCGATTCGAGGAGTATCGGATGTTGAAAATCTCCGATCGGCCATGAAAGGCGTCTCTTCGACGCCCGGAGATTACGTCTACTTCAAATCTCAGGTTCCTCTTCACAAGATTCCCGTAAGCTTCCTTCTTCCTCCTCTCTCTCTTTCTTTGACTTTTGATTCAATTTTGATTTACGCTTCTTGAGGTTTTGATAAAAAAAAAGTATGTTAATTTTCGATTATGGGTTTTGATAAATTCCCATGATTTGGGTTTTAAAATTATGCTTAGAGATTTTGGATTGAACCCTTTTTTTTTCTTGGGTTTATGAGAATACATTTGGATTTGGCTTTTGATGTTACTTGAGTTAATTAATTTTGGGTTCTTGTCTAAAAGCAAGAACTTGTTGGTCTTTTAGTTTTAAGTTGTAACTTGTGTGGATTCATCTGGGGTGGTTGCCTTTGTTTTGATCTATGAGTCTTGCATCTTAAATTGTCAGAGCTGCTTTATTAATCACTCTCATTGTGTAAACGTTAAGGGAATATTTTTTGAGATTCTTGTTCTATTTGATAAGGAGAGGTTATTTATCAAAGCATGTATTTTTGCATAGCTCTCTACGTAAGTGTCGTTTTTGTTGCTTCTAGTTGGAAAAATTGTAATTTGTTAAGCTGTGTACATATGTATTTCTGAACCATCGGAATGAGTGTTATATCTGTAGTTTTGTGAATCTTAACTGCAGATTGGGACTAAGCAATGGCGTTATTATGACTTTGGTCCAAAGACTGTTCCTCCGCTCATATGTATTCCTGGAATCGCTGGTACTGCAGATGTTTATTATAAACAGATTATGGCACTCTCTATGAAGGTTTGTAGAATTATAGTCTTTGAACTTGTATCTGGAAACAATCTTTTTTGATTTATTATTACATGTAGCTTTAAACTTGTTAGGGTATAGTAACTAAGATTCTTTTGTGTTGCTATGTCCTTGGAGATTGACTAAATACCTCCTAAAAATGTAGAACTTTTTTTCTTGAATGTTGTTAAATCTGCAGGGTTATCGGGTAATTTCAGTTGACATACCACGGGTTTGGAGTTATCATGAGTGGGTTCAAGCATTTGAGAAATTCTTGGACACCATTGATGTTCATCACGTAAGATCTCTTTTAAAGTTACATATCACCATCTATGTCTCTAGTTCGTTTTACTGATGCGAAAAGATATATGCATTGCAAGTGATTGTACTTGACCGTTTTAAACAGGTTCATCTCTATGGTACCTCCCTTGGAGGCTTCTTAGCACAACTCTTTGCTCATCACCGTCCAAGACGAGTTAAATCATTGGTTTTATCGAATACGTATTTGGATACTCGCACATTTGCTGCTGCAATGCCATGGGCTCCTTTGTATGTCTCTCTCTTATATGATAGTTCCATCTTTACTTTTCTTGTTTGTGCCTAAGGATTTGTACTGACTCTAAAACAATTTTTGGGTCCACTGTGCAGTGTTAGTTGGACTCCTTCTTTTTTGCTGAAACGATACGTCTTAACAGGAATACGTGATGGACCTCACGAACCCTTTATCGCTGACTCTGTGGATTTTGCTGTTTCTCAGGTGGCTCCCCTGAAAAGTTTCTCTTCGATATTTTCTTGAACAGATCTAAAGAACTTGGGAAGAAGGTTTTTGAGATTAACTTATCCCAGTTACTTTGGTTTGCTCTGATTTAGGTTGAGACATTGTCAAAAGATGATTTGGCTGCCCGGTTAACCTTAACAGTGGATGCTGCTTCCGTGGGATCTCTACTACTCTCTGATTCGGCCATCACTATAATGGATGTAGGTTTTGAGTAACTCTATCTTGGACTTTTGGTATTATCAATGCACGTTAGTGTTTTGTATCATCCAACAAAGCTGTTTTGTCTTCCAAAATCAGACCAATGATTACTGCGCAATACCACAAATTCTTAAAGATGAACTTACAGAGAGGTATCCCGAAGCAAGGAGAGCTTACTTAAAGACTGGTGGAGATTTCCCGTTCCTATCACGGCCTGACGAAGTCAATTTGCATCTACAGGTACATATTTACTCAGTATCTACAGCCCAATTTTAAGCATAACATATACAAAGTATCTGCAGCTCTATTTTTATTGCTTGGTAAAGGAACATCATGTTACTGCATTAAAACATTACATATTATGAATCTTACTCTCTGTGTGTAGCTGCATCTAAGGCGAGTAGGAGTAGAACCACGGCCCGAAGTGGTTAATACTATTTCAAAAGACGGCGCAGATGGCACAGATAGTAGCAGCCAGAGCAAAAAGAATACTGATGAGGAGAAGGACGACCGTAACAACAATATGCCTCAAGGCTCGGGAAGCTCATCTTCAGATCAATCACCAACATTTCCAGAAAGTTCCGGAAGCTCCAATGATCCGCCTTTACCCACAGACACCATTCAGTTGCAAAGTTCATCAATAGACACCCTCATATTAGCACAAGTCGCTGGTGAAGTGTATCAGTCATGTCTGCTTTTCACGTTGTGTTACTGTACATTGGTTTTGGTTCATGGTGGTTTCATCTCCAGACAATCGGTTTAGTGTTCTTCATTATTTATTATTCCCCTCTTTTGCTGTTTAAATCTTTTTTACCTTTGTGTTTCTTGATCTGTTTTGGTTTCTCTTGACTTTTGTGTAAGTTTGACAGACAAAGCAAGAGTTCTTTGTATGTTTCAAGTTATTACACTTTCGGAAGAAAAAAAAAATTAATTTGTTTTTGCTATTATACAAATGTTTTAGAGGAATCTAGTGTTAATGAAGTTCGGAAGGTAACTTGACCTCTCATCAACTAATTAATGAGACCTTATCCTTGGGGGCTGGCCTGAGCAAAATTAGATTTGTCACTTGTAATAGACTAATGGTAGACTACGAACGAACTGGGACACATAGCCTGACTCAAACAGGACATGGGTGCTTGGAAAAATAAATCAATGAAATATAAAAAAGCATAAGAGGATGTATTTAAATATCTTAATTACAAAAAGCAAAAAACATAGATCATGAGAGTTGTTAAGATCAAAAGCATCTTGCGTTTCTATGTAGGTATGACTTGCAAGGACGGAACAAAATGCAAAAGGCTTGAATGTGGCTCGTAGCAGAAAGTATCTTCCTTGTAGAAGGTACCATCTTCACGAGTAATATGATCTTCTCGAAAGATAGAAGGACATAAATATTTGGGGTTGTAAGTGGCACCATCTTTACGAGGACCACACAATATCTTATGTGTACGAAGGTTACAAGCGAGGAAACAGTTACGGTCTAAGTCCCATAGATATATGATGTTGATGTCAAAACAGTTGATTGCCATTGGGACACACTTAAAGCCAAGCTCTACACATGACATGTTGATTTCCCAAGCCTTTTCCCAGTTCCAAGAATCAGTCTTGAGCCTCATAACTTTAACATTATAGCTCTTGACCTCGTCTATCGATCCAACATCAATAATCACAAAATATCCTTGCGAGGTGGTGCAGATCTTCTTGCGGAGTGGAAAGGGGCATTTATCTATTTGACGTCGTCGACGCTCAGACCGTAGCCACTCAGCGCTTTCCATCATGGCGGGTAGTGGTAATGCTCGAACTTGATCATCACAAGAGAAGAAATCATGAACGATAATACCACGGGAGCCATCAAGCCAGTGAAGTTTCCCATTCAAAGAAACAGGATTGTATACGTTGCGCATACTAACACCACCACCTGGACAAGAGACTTGTTCAACACTCCATTCACCCTTATCCGATGAGAAAACCTCAAAACTCCATTTCTGAGAAAAATAACCAGGAAAAGGGTGCCATGCTTTTGCTATTTATTCGAACCACCTTGTAACCTAAGAGGGCACAATTACGCATTCGTGTGTCGTGTCACAAGTCCCGTATCAGTGTAATGACCAGGGTATGGATAAGCGTCTCTAGGAGGATCAGGAGAGGAGGGAGGGAGTTGAATCCATTGTGCTAACACTGGATTCACAACGTAGTAACTTATCACCATCTCGTCCTCCTCCTCCTCCTCTTTGAGACGAAGCAAGACCAATCCATCAGCGCAAGACACAACTCTAATCTTTTTGATCTTATTCTTACTAACACTAGAAAAAGACAAACTGTAACTTTGAGTACCATCACCATCGTGTGGTAGGTCAAGTTTTATTTCCTCCAAATTGGAATAAGGCTCTCTATAGTTTCCGTGAAGGATTGACCAATTAGAATTGGAGTTATTACGTTGCTAGAGATCGCCGAAGTAGGCTCTACAAACCAACTTGAATCTAACGATACTTTGCAGCGGTAGTCTTTTGAGTATGTTGATTACTCTATCCTCCGGAAGATCCGTATCTCTCTCCTTCGTTTTCTACTTTTGTTTTTTCATCTTTGTTTGTTTTTCCAGTTTTGTGTTACACCTATAATTATGAATTAGGGTTTTTTTCATTTTTTTGTTTATTGCGTCAAAGAAGAGTTTCTTAAGTACGTATCTTCTAATTAATAAAGTTTAATTGACTATAGCAAAGAGTTACCACTTACCAGTAATAGTGGATTATGAAAAAGTAGTACGATTTTCGGTTATGTCAATATCAAATCTCTTATTATATAAAACTAGATGAGGACCCGCCCGATGTGCGGGTTTAAAGTTTTATAAATGAAATTAAATTTATTAAATTTTGTCGTATGTTATATATAAATTTTATTTTTGTTATAATACAATGATTTATATCTATTTACAAATCTTTTATGTATGTTACTATTAAAAGTATATTTTTTATACCTAAATGTACTCTTGTATGTTACAAAAATATTTTTTATCACCATCTAGAAACTGTCTATATAAACACATTAATTCAAGTATATTACTTTCACTTCTGCATAATTTTTTAATTACTAAAATTGTTGGCTCAAAAAACATTTTGAATAAAAAATATATTACATAATATACTAATCAATGATGTATCATCACAATAATGTATGACCACTATGGAGAAAACATCGGTTCCGCCTTCATCCCTTATGGAGAGAACTTTGCATCCAACCTCCTCTACCATGGAGAGAACTTTGGCTCCGCCTTTCTCCCTTGGAAAGATAACCTTGCGTCCAATCTCCTCCACCTTCTTCCCTTGCGGAGATAACTTTGTGTCCAACCTTCTCTACCATAGGGAAAACCTCGGCTCTGCCCTCCTCCTATGTGGAAAAAATATGTTCACGTCTTTTTGCTATCTCAAAATGGCTTGTTCAGACAACCAATAAAAGTAAAAAAAATTTTCTAACTTCACAAAAAAATCTTTTGATAGTAACTAATGTTAAATTTCCCAACGTATTCGTGATAGTAACTATGCCAAAGTGAAAGTAAAATAGTTGGCTTAATGTGTTTATAGATAACATAATATACTAATCAATGATGTATCATCACAATAATGTATGACCGCCATGGAAAAAACCTCGGCTCCGCCCTCTCCCTTATGGAGAGAACCTTACGTCCAACTTCCTCCATCATGGAGAGAACCTTGGCTCTGTCTTCCTCCCTTGGAGAGATAACCTTGCGTCCAACCTCCTCCACCTTCCTCTGTTGGGTAGATAACCTTGTGTTCATCCTTCTCCACCATAGAGAGAACCTCGGCTCTGCCCTCATCCTGTGTGGAGAGAAAATGTTCACGTCTTTTTGCTATCTCAAAATAGCTTGCTCTGACGACCAATAAACGTCAAAACCTTTTTCAATCGTCACAAAATCTTTTGATAGTAACTAATGCTAAATTTCTCAATGTATTCGTGGAAGTGTCTTTGACACATCATGATGTAGCCTCTGTCTCTGTAACGCTTCAACCGCCACATTTTTTAGTGAGCCCATGTCTACTCTCAGTCCATTGGCCCACCTTCCCAAGTGAGCCCTACATCTATTCCCGGCTTGTGGAGCAACCCATATTTGATGGCCGGTTTGTTACGTCCGGAAGTCTTTAAAAATTGATTGCCGACCTTACAAATCAACAAATGATATTTTCTTGTGTTTTGTCCTCACTCGCACAATTTCGACAGTCACTTCCAGAAAGGTCACCCATCATGAAGTTCTCTCAAGACCCTTGACTGAAAAAATAAGTGCATTTTGGTGACGTATGTGGCTAAATCAATTCTTTTAAACATTTCCGCAAAACAGGGTGTCAGAGTCTTTGAGCTCCTATATATCTATCAACAACGATTTATTTTTTTCCAATTTATCTATCTATGTTTGTTGTACGCTTGTGTTTGATTAGCCTATTTTATCAATTCATTAGGTTGATGAGCTTCTATTCGTTATCTCCCTTTGAGATTGAATGAATAATGGTAACAATTATGTTTGCAAAAAAAAGAAGGGTTTACGACCAACCAATCAAGATTGAGAAATTGAAAGAAAATTAATTTGGCATAATTAAAGAAACAATAGAAAATTATAAGCATGCTAATATATGTATCCCAAATCATTCAAAGATTAAAATATAAATTAAAACAATATAAAAATACTACAACAAAATTTTAAAATACAGTATTAGAAAAAGATGACTCTTATATTAATCTTTTTTTGGTCAACCTAACGTTAAACTAGAAAATAACTCCAATATTGGTTGCCCAAACCAGAGAATAAGAGTTTACAAAAGAAGTCTCAAGATAAAGATCTCGAAGAACGAGTCACACAATCTACCCGTATGTTTGACGTCCGTGGGATCCGCAACAGCTGGAAGGATGGGAAAGATGATCGGAGAACGTTGAAATCGTCCAAGAGGTTGGAGAAAGCGGGCCATTCATCAGGAGACTGCACCATCACCACTAATTCCGCGCTATCTGTCTCGAAGTTCTGACAGTCAACCCCCACCGACAATAAAGAGTCCATCGCCCAAATCAAAGCCTGAATCTCCGAATGTAGAGGGGAAGGACTGCGACCTTGACTCCGAGCTCCCAGAAATTGCATGATATCCTCACTATTACAAAACCACCAGCCCAAATCTGCAAGAGGATCTGACACCTTCCAAGAACCATCAACCTGACAACGGGGAAGAGGATCCCGAGACTCCGTAGGCAGAGGATCTAGGGCAATCGAATAGAAGGACTTAGCCTCTTCCCATAAAAATTTATCATTGTCCGCCTGATTAATAACCTCGCTTATTTCTGCCTCACAGCCCTGAAAAACTTTTTTATTCTTATCTTTCCAAATTGACCAGACAATCCATGGTAAACGAAGACGTATACTCGGAGCGCCCGTCTGTGAATACACCCACCAAAGTATATAATCTAGATTCTTGTATATGGAACCAGAAGGAAAATCCCCGGAAGTAAAGTCAACGGAAGATAAATCCCATATCCGACGAGAATGAGACACTCAAATAGTGCGTGATTGATAGTCTCCACCTCTGAATCACATCGTTTACATAGGGTATCACACCGAACACCCCGATGAGCAAGTCGTTCCATCACTGGAAGGGAACCAGAGGCAATCTGCCAGAAAAAATGTTGAACCTCCGAGGGAACCTCCAGTTTCCAAGCCTGTGCCCTAAGGGCCGTACAAGACGGCCCAAATTTAACCTCTGTGATTAATTCACGTGCTAGCCGATAACCCGACTTTACCGAATATTTCCCCGATTTAGTATAGTGTCGAATCAATTTATCCGGTGGTAAACTTTACTGATCTCCATACCTTGAATAATCTTAATGTCTGTCGGGTCCATAAACACCTCAAGAATTGGCATATGCCACTCCTTAGTAATAGGATTAATTAAATGATTATCCCTTAAATTGGGATGTAACAGGCGACCTCTGCCATTAGCCGGTCTTGGCTGATTATCCGGTATCCAGGGATCCCG
Source organism: Camelina sativa (assembly GCF_000633955.1). NCBI lineage: Eukaryota > Viridiplantae > Streptophyta > Magnoliopsida > Brassicales > Brassicaceae > Camelina > Camelina sativa. The sequence goes on from NC_025697.1 coordinate 20,085,485, forward strand.
CCATACCGAAACATGACATCCTGAGCCTCTCGCCCACCTTGCACCGAATTTCACCAAGCCTTGAGTAGAATAAATACTCCTCCAAGCAAACGAGGGGGAATACGGCTTCTTAGCGTGTAAAGGGTGTTTATTCCGAAAGTATCTACCTCGCATGACCCGAGCCATTAGGGATTCCGGGTAATGAATTAACCGCCAATATTGTTTAGCCAACATTGCATCATTAAATTGTTCTAATGTACGAAAGCCCAACCCGCTGTCGCCCTTGTCCTTACACACCTTATCCCAGGCTACCCAGTGCAATCCTCTTGCTTTATCGTTAGATTTCCACCATAACCGTGAAATTGCACTCGTAAGCTTAGACGTCAACTCCTGCGGTAGTTTATAACAAGACATGACATGGGTTGGAAGAGCCAACGCGACCGACTTAATCATAACTTCTTTTCCACATTTCGATAAGTACTTTGCAGACCAGCCATTCACGCGATCATCCAAACGAGCATTGACATAACTAAAAACTTTAGTTCTCGAACCCTGAAGATTCTCAGGAATACCCAAATACGAGCTCATACCCCCTTCTTTGGAAATACCTACCCATTACAGATTTTTAGTTGAGTCCTGCTTTCAGGTGAAATTTTTTTCCCAAACATAATGGAGGATTTCTCCAGATTCACCTCTTGACCCGAAGTTTCCCCGTAATTCCTTATATTAAAATTTTAAAATTTTATTGTAGTAGTTTTAGATTGTTTTATTTAATTTATATATTTTTGAATTATTTGAGATTAATATATTACAATGCTTATAATTTTCTATTATTTTATTATTTATGTCAAATTAATTTTCTTCTAATTTCTCAACCCTTGATTGGTTGGTCATTGACCTTTTTTTGGGTGAAAACATCATTGTTACCATTCGTTCAATCTCAAAATGAGATAAAGAGGAGAAGGTCATCAACCTAATGGTTGGATAAAATAGGCTAATCAAATACAAGCCTACAACAAACATAGATAGATTGAAAAAACATAGATCGTTGTTTATAGATCTATAGGAGCTTGAAGACAGATGCTACATCATGGTGTGTCAAAGAAACTTACATTAATACATTAAAAAATTTAACATTAGTTACTATCATAAGATTTTGTGACGTTGAAAAAGGGTATTTAGTTTTATTGGTTGCTGGAGCAAGCTACTTTGAGATAACTAAAAGATGTGAACATGTTATCTCCACACAGGAGGAGGGCACATCCGAGATGCTCTCTAAAGTGGAGGAGGTTGGAGGCAAGGTTATCTCTCCAAGAGAGAAAGGTGGGGGAGGTTGGACGTAAGGTTATCTCCCCAAGGGACGAAGGCGGAGCGAAGTTTTCTCCATAGTGGAGGATGTTGGATGCAAGGTTCTCTCCATAAGGGAGGAGGGCAGAACAGAGATTCTCTCTATGGTTAGTCATACACTATTGTGATGTAATTTTTTTTATTTAAAATGTTTTTTGAGCCAACAATTTTAGTGATTAAAGAACTATGCAAAAGTGAAAGTAAAGAGACATATAATAGTTGGCTTCATTTGTTCATATAGATATTTTCCAGATAGTGGTAAATAATATATTTGTAACATACAATATACCTAGGTGTAAAAAATACGCTTTTAATGGTAACATACATAAAAGATCTGTATATGGATATAAATCAGTGTATTATAGTATAAAGAAATTAATAAATAATGTACAATAAATTTTAATATGTTTTTAATTTTCTTTTATTTACCTAACTTTAAACCCGCACATCGGACGGGTCCTTTTCTAATTTATTCTAAAATATTGAGACTACCATTTGCAAAAGATAATTTAGATAAATAATAAAATTTATTTTTCATTCATTCCATAATAATTATTTTAATACAACAAAAACTAATAACTTAATAATGTGGGAAAAATACAGTAATGCTGATGGTTAAAAATCTAGTATATTTTATAATTTTTGTATGATGTGATGCTTTTTATAACAATAAATACTTAATTTAAATAAAAATAATAATTTTATGAAAATGTTACAAAATTTAAAGTAAAATGAGTTAGTTTGCAAATTTTATAAATAAAATGTGTTAATTATAAAATTAAAATAGTATATATTTGGAATATTCCTTTTTAGAGTAAAAAATAGGGAAAACCATTGGAGATGGTCTAATTAATTATTTATTTTTAGTTTGCAAATGATTGATCTTTACTAATACTACTTCATCTGTTACTTATTAATCTAATTCCTAGAAAAAGTCAGTCTTTTTTGTCCATTTCAGTTTTCTATACATTTTTATTGGTTTTTGAAGATAAATTATAAAATTTATGAATTATTGATCATTATTATTTTAGAGTTATAGAAAATTGTTAATCACAAAAATAATACAATTATAGTTAGTTTTCAATATGTGAGAATTTTTCTTAAAAATGTATTAATAAGAAATAATGGTAGTAAGTTACTACTGTCGATAGTTAATTTAGATCTTACATATATATCTTATTTAGATTTTAACCTATCCAAACAAAATTTTGGACTGAACCGCTTCGAATATCTGAACAATCATGCGTAATCTAATCAAATTTGACTCTGAAGGAAATATGTCATATTCTCTACCCAAATTTTTTAAATTTTTTATATAAGTTTTAAAATTAACAAATTAGTCTAAAATTCAATCTTAAACCTCTAAAAATTAAACCAAAGCTCAAAAATATATACCCTAATTAAACAAAAATCCTAAAATCTTAAGCATAGAAACCAAAAAATTATAAACGCAAAATGTGTAGTTTATTAATTTGGAGGAATTAGTTTATTGTAAGATCTTTTAAAACTTTTTTCTGAATTGTGGATATATAGCGATTAACGTATAACGAGTAGTGTTTTTTGGTATATAAAAGAAAAAAGAGGAAAAAAAAACCGTAAAAACCTAAAAAAATCTTTCGAATTTTTTTGTTTAAATCTTTTTGTAAGGTAACGTGTCCATCTTCACTTTATCTTTTTTTCTTTCTATAGTTGAGTTCTTGGATCAAAAATAGAAAGTAAGTTAGCTTAGTTCCAACTGGATCTGATGCTCGTAAATTATAATTTATTATTTCCTAAATTTTATTCAAGCGTTCAAAAATTTTATTTAATAACTTGTTATCATGCATATTTTTAATTCTTTTACAGATTTTATTTTATGTCATTTCACTGATTATACAATGATACTAATTAGAACTAATGACTATCATTTTGTTTCTTGTCATAAAAAACCAATAACTATCTATCACACCATTGTTTTAACTGAAATAAATTAAAATGTTTTTGGGCCGCATTCAATAAGAAATATGTAGCCAGAACTTGATGATAAGTTGATAGCAAAACACCAATAAGAGTTGATATTAATTTATATTTTTATGAATATCACAATCGCTTAAAAAAAATATGGATTGACGATGTAAAACATATCAATTCGCATGTCACCATTAATATTAGTGATTAGATGATTTTTAAGATTTCATTTAATTATTATATTCCATATCTATAATTTAGAGAGATGAATAAAATATTGTAAACATGACACATATTTATGCTTGTTTATTGTAAAAATGCACATATTTGTGCTATAATTGTTTGTTGAATTTACTGTTAAACATTATACTATAAAAATTCTTACAAATATAGTTTAGGTGTATGGAGAAAATTATGTGCATAATGTTTTAATTAATTCTTATACTTTGTTTAGTTCGTATGGGATCGTTGTTGTAATATAATGCTTAGTTCTTAGTCTATAAAATTGAGATGCTATTTATAAATGCAACATATATATATATATATATATATATATATAATACAATGATATGAATAGTATAATGAGTTTTGTCTTGTTTTTACCTGTGTTATTATTCTGCTTTGAGATGTTTTTATAGGAGTTATCAGCATAACAGAACGGCTTTGCCACTTGGTGTGGGATCCACTTCACTAAGGTAATTGTTTTACAATTTTTTTATTTTATATAAAAAAATTAAATATTTTCTATATATTAAAATAAATTTTTGATATAATTTTTTATTATTGAGCAATATCATCATTGATATTTTACATTTAACCCTATCTTCCGTTATAAAAGTTTTGAGTTTATAATTCATTTTATTATATAACTAATTAATCTATTATATATAAAGTTAACTTTGCTCACTTCTCTTTACTCCACATCAGCATCCACCTAATCAATTTTTCTTTTTTTGCATTAAAAAAATACTATTTTTAATCTTCATTCATTGCATAGTAAAAAATAAATAAAAAAACGAATTAACTAAAATTAATTAAATTTTAAAATAATATAAACAATAATATAATTTTTTAGTAAATAATAAAAATAATAACTATCTAAAAATGAATTAAGTAAATTAAATGAAAATTTTAAAATAGTAAAAATAATACTATAAATTTGTTTTAGTAATAATGTTATTATTAAAATTATAACCAAAAAATGATTATATTTCAAAATTTAGAATAGGCTAATGAGTTTTAGAATGTAAGTAAGATTTTAATGCATGGTGGAGTAAAAAAACAAGTTATGTAATTGTATTTATAAAAATCTAAACATGAAAATAAAATTGAAGTGAAACATTAGTTTCTAAAAAACATATACCATAAAGATTTATTATTAAATTTTACTTATAAGAAAGAAAAGATTAATTACTTAACTTAACTTTACTTAAAAGTTTTGATCTAAAACAAATATATTGTAAGGGGCACACGTTTTTTGGGAAAACTATGAAAAATAATCTATCTAAAAAAACAAAATCAATGGTCAGGAAATATTGGAAAAATGATATGCAAGTCGTTACAAAAAGTGACATGTGATTTGTGTAACATATCTCATAAGGTATATTATCAACTAGAGCTACAATTTTATAACATGATATAAAACATATATAACAAATTTAACATATATATATATATATATATTATCAAATGCTTTTAACCCAAAACATTGGCAAAAACAACATATTAAAGTACACTATGTTTTTTTTAGAAGACGAAGCTGGAGTTGCATCACAAAATTAACATCTGCAAATAACATATGAGATTTTAGAAAAATATGTAGCTTGGATTAGTGAATAGATATTAATTGTTGGGTTTAAATGTTTCATCATTTAAGCATTCTTAACTTAGTCTAAAATTCTATTATGACAGATGATGCATTTGGACAACCTCATTGTAGTGACATACAGTAACATTGTTCATGAAACTTTGTATATTCGCATTTAATGTAGGATATCAATATATTTAAATGGTCTCTATAATTAGGTCAACGATATCAATATGTTTAAATGGTCTCGACATTGATGTTAGAACTTTTAAAATTATGTTTTCATGTGATATGAATATGGAATGAACACTTTTAAAAAGTCAGAAGATTGTCGACAATATTATTGCGACACTAGACAATATATGTTATATATAGATTTGTAAAATAAGTACGGCATTTATATAGATTTATCTTTTAATCTTCAAATTATACTCCTATTCAATGATTCTTATTGATAAAAATTTTAACTAAAATCTCACGTAAAATTGTAAATAAATATAACAAAGAAATATTATCTTAAATATATATATGTTGTATATCACTGAGTAAAGTAAGTTATATATTTATACTCAAAAATTGGACTGATTATATTTGAGTTCAACAACTTCTATTGATAAGAAATATTTTGAATTAAAATCCCGCGTGTGCACGGGTACAAAATCTAATAGGTAAATAATAATAGAATAGATCTACATCCATTTGTAAGGATATGATGTACATATAACTTTAAATTAAGATATTATAAATAATAATTTAAGTTGTAATATTTATTAAAATAATAAAAAATTATTACGTAAATTTTACAAATAGAATGTTATACTAGCAAATGTACTTCCATTTTAATAATATTGAATTCGATAGAAAATTACGAACAGTTGTATTTTGTTGTTCCCTATTGAAGTTAGGGAAGAAGTTGTAAACGTTACAAAATTCAGGGTTATAGGTTTTATATTTTTGTAACAAAGTTGAGGATCCGGGTCGGGTATGTAAACCCGATTTTTTCGAAGCCTCCATCGTCTCCGTCAATTCGAAAATTCCGACGATGTTCCCAAGAATCGTCCGGGTCCAGAGAGTTCGGAGCCCCAAAACCCAAATCACATCTCTCAATTCAATCAAAGGTTTTAGCTTTAGCTCATTAATAAACCCTAAACCCCAAATCCGAACAGGGGTGTTCTGGGACCTAGACAACAAACCACCAGCCTCTTTCCCGCCATACGACGCCGCCGTAAAGCTCCGAATCGCCGCGTCTTCTTTCGGATTCGTGAAACTGATGGTGGCGTACGCGAATCGTCACGCCTTCAGCTACGTTCCTTTAGTAGTTCGAGAAGAGAGGAGAGATAGGAAACTGCTGAACGAGTTGGAGAACACAGGTAAGGTTAAACCGCCGGAGCCTTACTTCTGCGGTGTTTGTGACCGGAGGTTTTACACGAATGCGAATCTAATCAATCATTTCAAGCAGATTCACGAGACTGAGCATCAGAAACGTATGAGACAGATTGAATCATCCAAAGGGCATCAAAGAGTGAGGCTTTTGGCTAAGTATTCGATGAAGATTGAAAAGTATAAAAGAGCGGCGAGGAAGGTTTTGACTCCAAAGGAAGGTTACGGGTTAGCTGATGAGCTGAAACGAGCTGGGTTTTGGGTGAAGATGGTTAGTGATAAGCCAGAAGCTGCTGATGTGGCGTTGAAGGAACATATGGTTGATGTGATGGATAAGAGAGAAGTGGAGTGTGTTGTTCTTGTGTCTGATGATTCTGGTTATGCAGGGGTTTTGAGGGAAGCTAAGGAGAGGTGTTTGAGGACTGTTGTGATTGGGGATTTGAATGAAGGTGTGTTGAAGAGAGTAGCTGATGTTTCGTATTCTTGGAAGGAAGTTGTGATGGGGAAGGCTAAGAAGGAAGTTGAGAAGGTTGTTGGGAAGTGGAAGGATAGAGATGTGTTGAAGAAGTTGGAGTGGAGTTATGATCCTGTTTTGGAGAAAGAGAAAGGAGGTTCTTGTGGAGTTTGGGATTATGAGTTTGATTGTGATGATGATGAGATTGAGAATGTAACTGAGATGGAGATTGGAGATGGTGGTGATTGGTGGAAGATTGATAATGAAGATGGTGTTGGATCTTCTAGACCTTGTCGATCACATCACACCATAGTCGGGATTGATTGTGCAGAGGAAGATAACAACAACTTAGGCAGTTAAAGTAGTAGAACATTCATTGTTTCTTGTTATTTGAGATTGATTTAGCTGCATTGATTTGATTTGTTCTTCCAAAACCATCATAGTTTGGTTTAGAGCTATGTAATATTTGATCAGAATAAAGAGGATAAAGATATGTTTTGGGATTCACAAGAAACAAGGTGACAAAAGAGATCGAGTTACTACAGAGTATATGCATCAAAATCCAAAGCTAATTTATTCTTCAGCCATGATGGAAAAGACAATAAAGTTTTCCCACAATTGAAACACCTAAGTGATGAAGCTGTACATTGCTCAAAATCTACTAACAAATAAAATGAAGCAAAATCTAGCAACACAGAAACAATGCAGATATGTGAAAATAGCCTTTTATGTTGAGGTAACCAAGTGTGTTTGTCCATTAAGACTGAGAGCCATCTTTCCCTAAGCGTGCTCGGTTCCAAAAAAAGCTCACCAAGAACTCTTCTTCTTCGTGTAAAACCCCATGTACCATTTCACAAACTTTTTCAAACCAGTCTCAAGATCAACCGTGGGTTTATAACCAAGCTCTGCTTGCGCTAACGTGATATTCGCATGAGTGAACTCAACATCCCCATTCCTAGGTAAAGGCATGATCTTTTTCTTAGCTTTCGTCTTCAAAAGCTTCTCCAATATAGTGACAAGCTTAGTAACAGGAACAGGAGAAGTATTCCCCAAATTATAAATCCTAAACATAGCAGAGCCTTTCTTCTTCCCACCACTACCAGTACTCTTCTCAGCAGTATCTAACGCACCTAAACAACCTTTCACAATATCATCAATGTAAGTGAAATCCCTAGCAACACTACCTTTATCAGGTGACTCAAACACAGTAATCGTCTTCCCTTTAAGTATATCTTTAGTAAAGAAGAAGTAGGCCATGTCAGGTCTACCCCAAGGTCCATAAACAGTGAAAAACCTCAAACCCGTAAGTGACAAACCATAGATATGGTTATAAGTATGCGCAATGCCTTCACCTGCCTTCTTAGTAGCTGCGTATAAGCTCGCAGGTTGATCAGTTCGATCCTTCTCCGAAAAGGGTACTTTGGAATTGAGACCATAAACAGAGCTAGACGAAGCCCACACGATCGCAGGCTGAGGATTCGCTGATTTGGATACTTCCAACAGATTCACAAACCCAGCAATGTTACTGTTCACATACGATCCAGGGTTCTGCATTGCGTAACGCACACCAGCTTGAGCAGCGAGATGCATCACGTGTGTGAAGAGGACAACATCAAAGAGCTTTCGAAGCAATACGGCGTCGTTTATATCGCCTTCTACGACGAACACACCTGATCTTTCTAAAAGCCCTTGTCTTGCTCGTTTAAGCTTCGGATCGTAGTACCGATTGAAATTGTCAAGACCTAGAACACCGTCGCCGCGTCTTCGTAACGCGATCGAGACGTGTGTACCGACGAAACCGGATGCTCCGGTGACCAGAACCGTTAAACCGCCGGGAGACCTTGGTCGAGCGGATTTACGGACTTGTTTCTCCCAGTGAGAGCCGCCGTATTTGGCGGCGGAAACGGAGGAAGAGTCGTTGAGATTGCGGCGTGATGGTGACGGAGGAGGGGATAGGATTAGGTAGAAGAGGAAGAGAGCGAGGAAGAGAGAAGCCCAAAGAGTTAGTTTCGAGAGACGGAGGTAACGGTGGTGGTGGAGAATCATCCAGTACGGCGGGACTTTATCGGTTTTGTACTTTCCGGGAGTGGGAGGAAGATCATCAAGGTGTGACATTTTCGTCGGAGGATTCAGAAATCTGAGATTTTAGGGTTAGGGTTGTTGTGGTTTTGATTTTTGTGGGTATAAGAGAGATTGAAGGGAAGAAGCAAAAAAATTGAGCAAGTCAAAAATTGAGAGTATTTTCCGGGAAAGAAGAAGAGACTTTTAACTTGATTGATTATATATTTCTTCTTATGATTATAATCTTATTTAGGTTTATATATTTCTTTTTTTGTTCAATCTTGAAGCGATGGTAATAAACAAAAAGCTGTCAAATTCATGTATTTTTAAAGATTGCTTTTTCAATGTTAGCGTGTTTTGTAGATTCTTGACATCTGTATTTTGAATTGAATTCTATATTGATCATGTTATGCATGTACCTTTTGTACACGGTCACAGATTCTGAGATACTATATTATAAATGCCATGTTAGTTCCTCATCGGAAATATTCGGAAGGCGGAGGTCGATAAGCAGATTAAGGGTATTAAGGTGGTAAACAAGTGTCCGTCAATTACCTACTTGTTATTTGCAGATGACAGTTTGTTTTTCTATAAGGTTGATAAGGAACAATGTGGGGTGGTTTTGGATATTCTAAAACAGTATGAGGCGGTCTCGGAGCAGCAAATTAATTTTGCAAAATCTTCGGTTCAGTTTGGCCACACGGTAGATGATATGGCAAAAACGGAAATTCAGGGGGTCCTAGGAATAACCAATCAGGGCGGTATGGGTTCTTATTTGGGAATCCCTGAGAGTTTGGAGGGGTCCAAAACAAAGGTTTTTTCCTTTGTCCGGGATCGTCTGCAGAGTCGGACGACCGGCTGGTCAGCGAGGTTACTCTCAAAAGGGGGGAAAGAGGTGATGATTAAGTCTGTCGCAACGGCTGTCCCGACTTTTGTGATGTCTTGTTATCGTCTGCCCAAGACTATCACATCTAAACTGACTAGTGCAATGGCAAACTTCAGGTGGAGTACGAATGGTCAGGCAGGAGGTATGCATTGGATCGCTTGGGTTGGCTCAGGGACCCCCATTTCGATATGGTCTGATCCCTGGGTTCCAGCTCAATTTCCGAGACCAGCCTTAAGTAACGGTCCTTTTAAGGACCCAAATCTCCGGTTACCTAATTTGATTGATCGACGAACGAATTCTTGGCGAAAGGATCTGCTTACTCAATATTTTGATCCTGTGGATGTCGCTCTGATAGAGGCAATTCCTCTAAGCAGTTGTTCCAAGGCAGATTATTTAGGATGGCACTTTACTAAAACTGGGAAATATACGGTAAAATCTGGGTATGAGACGGAACGTTTGGATGTCCAAGGTCCTTTTCGGGCATTCGGATCTGGTCCAGCAATCACTCCCCTTCTTGCTAGGGTTTGGCAAGTAAAATGTCCACCAAACCTACCACATTTTATGTGGCAAGTTTTATCGGGTTGTATTTCGGTATCGGCTAATTTGCGTCGTCGGGGATTGGGTTGTGATGTCGTTTGTACACGGTGCAGGATGGAGGAGGAGGATATAAATCATGCCATCTTTCTATGTCCGCCGGCTTGACAAGCCTGGGCTTTAGCTCATGTACCAGTGGGGCCGCAGTTCTTTCCGACGAACTCTGTATATGCTAATGTTGATCATTTTCTAGATCCTAAAAGTCCGGGTTCACAGGTTCAGGTTTTTCCTTGGCTGATTTGGTATATTTGGAAAGCTCAAAACGCCCGTGTTTTTGAAAACCAGGCTGAACGCCCTGATGAGGTTGTCCGGGTTGCGGAGGGTGAGGCTTTGTCCTGGCAGGAGGCTCAGGTAGATGTCGAGGGGGAGGAGTTTCCCTCCACTACTTCGTGTTTAACACCTGAGTATAGAAGGGGTTTATCTCTTCCTACGGTTTTTATGGGACAGAGATGTTATGTTGACGGCTCTTGGAAAGCGACAGATGTTTTTGCCGGTGCAGGATGGTGTTGTATTTCATCACAAGGATCGCCCCCAGTGCTTGGAGCGACAAATTTCCGGCGAAGTTTATCCCCGTTACATGTAGAAGTTGAAGCCTTCATATGGGCGATGCGATGTATGATTGGACATGACTTCCGAGATGTGGCTTTTCTTACCGACTGCTCCGACTTGGTGAAGATGGTGTCTTCCCCAACTGATTGGCCAGCTTTTGCAACATATCTAGACGACATTCAGATCGACAGGGAGGAGTTTTCTTCTTTCTCTTTGATTTATGTTTCTCGTAATGCTAATATACGAGCGGATTCTTTAGCATGCCAAGCGCGTGTGTCCCCGCATCATGTTTTGTTTGTAAATAAGTTTTCTTCTAATTGGCTCGTCTGAGCTGATTCTTTTGTTGAAAAAAAAATTGAATGATATTTTATTTAAAATATTGTTAGAACCTAACAATTAAACGATCGATTTGTATTGCGTTCAATTTTGCTTATATCCCTTCTCACTTCTTTGTGATACTATATTATAAATGTCATATATAATATACTATTTTGTAACTGTTTGGTAAAAGACTTTCCTGTTAGTTCCTAATATAAATATATTAAATGATAATTAACAGTTAAATATTAATTTAAAGTAACAATGAAATTTGAATTATATTTTATTTAAAATATCGTTAGAACCTAGCAATTAAACGATCGATTTGTATTGTTTTCGATTTTGTTTATATCTAAATATTAAATGTTTTTCTTAATTAATATGAAAATCCTAAAACATTATCTTTGTGATACAGAAAAAGTATTATTTCTCTTTTTTTCTCACTTCTTTTCCGATCCTTATAGTCATTTGATAAGATTTACAAATCGTACAAATATCGAATAATCTCATGCAAGATCAGTGTTAGCAAATTATGTATTAATTGATTATGACCCGCGGTACACTGCGGGGTAAGTTTTTTTTTTTTTGTTTTGTTAATGTACTATTTTAATACCAATTTTGCTAATATACTTTTTTGTTAATTTTAGTGATTTAATATATAAACCGTGGTATACTGCACAATAATTTTTGTTTACTACAATCTTAATTAAATCAGTTTGATTCGACATAATTTATATTGGTGCTGTTAAAACAGTGAAATAAGGATATAATCCGTATTGAAATATCATATTACTAATAGTTTATTTTTTTGTATTATTAATTCAATCATGTAATGTCATATAACCCGTCATATAATATAACTTGTTTGTATAATTTTGAAAATTTAATATGTTTAAATATTTATAATTTAAAACTTTTTATTAAGTTTAGATATATCAGTTATAAATTATAAACTTCTTAAAATTTTATAATTTACTATATACAGTAAATTTACTATATATGTATGTTAAACACACAATTTTTATATTAATTGAGTAATATATGTTTGTTTTAAAAAATTCAAATCACGATATATGCAGGAAAAATACACCTTTTATTAAATTTATGTATTATATGATAATTCACTATATTTAAATTTTAAAATCAAAAAGAAATGATAGGAGAATAATTTTTTGAAAAATCTGGAATAAATCTTCTAAATATCTATATTAATTATAGAACATTATATATATGGATATTTAAAATATTTTAATTGTGTTTGGTTATAAGGATAGTAGAAAAAATTAACTAAAATTGTTTGGATATGAATATAAGTATTAAATAGCATTCAATGTAAAAACTTTCCAAAAAGTATTTTTGAGCAAAAACTGCTGCAAAAATACTAGTATATATATAACTAACTTATCACAAAACTGATATCTTTATATCAAATCTTTTCTTTAGTAAAAGAAGGTGTCAAATCATTTACTGCGAAAAGCATCGTTCACGCCACATACAATTAATTTGTAATAACTGTGGTTGAATTACGAAATTAAAATCAAGATAGAATTTGTCCTCCATACGATCATTAACTAGTATTTAAGTTCCTCGAGCGGTTAGAGCCAAACCGGCTGGCACAAGTAAACTTGCTTTTATTGCACAAAACTCTAAATTATTTCAATGAAGTGTTGCTTGTAGACTTGTAGTTCTGATATTGCATTTGCATGTACCTTGGCTTGTTGCACGATTGTGAATTTGTGATGCATAGTTTTACCGTAAGAAGTCTCAAATGAAGTCTAAACGAAAAGCCATAAAACTGACTAATCGAATTCCTAATGGTACTTATCTCCATTTTATTTTCAACCAAAAAGTTATAAGATTTGACTTATCTATTGTTTGAAATCTAGTACATGTTTTTATATTCTACTCTATACCATCTAAATTCAAATTAGATATTAAAAAATAACGAATATATAACAACGAAAGTATAAGCTTTGGTTATAAAAGGCTATTAACAAATAATAGCCAATTAGACTCGCCAAGTTTCAAAGCAAAGGTTACTTTGACTTTGAATTTCTTATCACCATACTCTTCTTTCTCTAATATCATGCATAAAAACATTTAGCATTTACATACACATATTGTGGTAACTGCTATAATAATAACTAGATTAGGACCCGCGGTACACCACAGGGCAAAATTATTTATAACTAAAATATTTAAATTATAAATTGTATTTGTTGATTAAATATGTTATAATTATATAATAATTGTTAAATATACCATATAATACCGCAATATAATATATTTTTTGCATAATATTTATTTAATCAATTTAATTAGATATGTCTATTCTATGATACTGACAGTGTTAACAAAATAATGAAATAATATTTTACCCGTATAACACCAAATTAATGATATTTTTTAATTTATATAAATATCGATAAAACCCGTCCGGCTATATAACCTCGTCCCGAGATATTTTAACTCACACTATTCTTAACTTTTAATATTTATTGTGTATCTACGGTATAATATTTATCATATTAATCTTTTTAAAAGTTTTAAATATTTTCATATTTAGCCTTTTAAAAATCTTTAAAATAAAGAACCGGAATAAACCAAATAAAAGTTTTTAAAGTTTGAATGCCTGATAAATCAAGGTTTCTACTCATTTGTATTCAGAATCATTTTAGTCTCTTTTATAGTATGACTCTAAACCATTGCTCAAATTTTTTAGACGATGTGGAAATTGTACTCGTATTTTTAATTCATCTATTGAGTAATATATGTCCGTTTTTAAAATTTTGTATTACATCATATGCAGGAAAAAATCACAATTTTTATGAGCTAAATGTATTATAGAATAATTCAAAATAATTTAAATATAAATTCAAATAATAATGAAAGGGAATCATATATTTATGTTTGAATGATGTAGAAAGACTTCCTTATTTTTTAAAATCTTACCTATAATTAATTTTGAAGTTTTGGTAACTAATATTAAAGTCAATGCATTAAATGTAAAAACTTTCCAAAAAAGTATTTTTGAGCAAAAACTGCTGCAAAAATACTAGTATAGATTCATGGACAATTCTTATGTTCACCCCTAGGGGTGAACAACTCTCATTCATCCCCTCTTAATTAAGGAAACAAATTCGGTAGATCAATCAATTTTAAAATTGTTAATTCTAATATTATATTATAATTTTTAATTATCACATCAAAACCCTAACTATTTTTTATATATCCAAATTGACATATAATTTTTTTAAATTTTAAAATCTAAACTCTAAACATTCTTTTATAAACCCAAACCGACATATAGCTTTGTTTAATTGTAAAATTTAAACCCTAGCCACTCTTTTGTAAACCCAAACTGACATATAATTTTGTTTAATTGTAAAATCTAAATCCTAACTACTCTTTTGTAAACCCAAACCAACATATAATTTCGTTTAATTGTAAAATTCAAATCTTAACCACTCTTTTGTAAACTCAAACCGACATATAATTTTGTTAGTTGTAAAATCTAAACCCTAACCACTCTTTTGTAAACCCAAACCGACATATAATTTCATTTAATTGTAAAACCCAAACTCTAACCACTCTTTTGTAAACCCAAACCGACATCTAATTTTGTTTAATTATAAAATCTAAATCCTAACCATTCTTTTTAAACCCAAACCGATATATAATTTTAAAAATTATAAATTTAAACCCTAATCCTCTTTCATAAATTCAAATCGACATAGTTTCTTTAATAAAAGATCTACATAATATTTTCCTTAATTTGTTTTGTCTTTTTATTTTAATTTTGATTTATTTTTTAAATATGATAAGACATGACATATTATTGTATTCTGATGGGTTAATTAAGAGGAGGTGAATGAGAGTTGTTCACCCTAGGAGTGAATCCAATAATTTTTCATAATTCAGAATCATTTGTTCTTTATCGACCTGTTGTAGTCAATCAATAGGCTAGCTGCAATATTTTAGTTTATAGTTCCTATTTCATTTTCAAGTAAATGTATAAGTGAGTGGGATGTTTAAAAGAAAACAAAAAACATAAAAAAGAACATGACTTGTTTTTTAATCCAAGTTACAAGATCATTCTGTCTCTAACAATGTTAAAAGTGGTTAAAAACTCACATGAAACCTAAAAAGAATCTACCAACTCAACCAGATTTTGTTCTATGATTCATTTCCTTAAGAGTCATTACCAAGCAATATAGGTTATATATATATGTCATATGTGTGTACTAACGGGCCTTTCTCACACTTATGTTGGAACGATATCCACCGGCCTATCTAAAATCTAAGCCCGTCTTATTGCCTACCAGTAGTTTTTGCTTTTTACTTTTTTCTTACCGATGTTACATTATAGGCATGAACATGACCCAAATTAATCCTAACGGTAAACCAAATCGAACCCCGTAATGGTAGTAAGTACTAAGTAGTAACCGTACAAAATGGCTTGAGCTTGGGCGTTTTCTTTTTTCAATCTCTTGTACCATTTCAGTGGAGTATCTCTTGTAAGAGTTGTTTGAAGACTGTATATATAAAAATGCTTATATATATATATACAGACGCCAATCTTGCTTGTGAAGTCTAAAAAGTGTGGACGAGGCAGGGGTTTGGTCAGCACATCAGCAAGCTGATCGTGGGTTGAGACATGAGACACCCGGAAAGCACCATTTTGGACGTACTTACGTACAAAATGAAAGTCTATCGCAATATGTTCATGCATGACTGAAATACAGGATTTGCAGAAAGATAGGTCGCACTTGCATTTTCACAGTAAATGACAGGAGGCGTGGGGAGAGTAATGCCGAGTTCCGTTAGAGTACACACCCAACTCAATTCAGATGCAGTGTTAGCCACGGCGCGGTACTCTGCTTCAGTGGAGGAGCGAGCAACGCTCCGTTGTTTCTTGGAGGACCAGGAGATGGGATTGCCACCAAGGTAGAGAATATAAGCATTCGTCGAGATAAAATTATCAAGGTGACGAGACCAGTCCGCATCAGAGTAGGCATGTAAGATGGTCGGGGAATCAGTGCGGATAAAGATCCCATGAGATGGTGTGCCAGCGAGATAGTGGAGTATACGTTTTGCTGCCTGCCAGTGAAGGTCTGTCGGACTGTGCATGAATTGCGACAAGCGGTTGACAGCATAGGCGATGTCCGGTCTAGTGAAGGAGAGATACTGTAAGCTGCCTATCACTGCCCGAAACTCACTTGGCTTCTCCAGAGGTGTACCGAATGTGAGAGTCAGCGGAGGAGTAGGCACCATAGGAATAAAAACCGGTCTGTAGTTCAACATGTTGGTTTTAGTGAGAAGATCAATAATATACTTTTTCTGCATGAGATGAAGACCCTTGGATGTGCGTGGGGCCTCTAACCCAAGAAAATAGCTCATTTCGCCTAGATCTTCGAGAGAGAAACGATCCGCTAGGTGAGCCATAAACCGAGTTAGAAGAGTATCATTGTTGCTCGTGATCAACATATCATCAACATAAACCAACACATAGATCGTATCACCATTACGATGTTGCGTGAACAAGGAAGTATCCGCAACGGAGTTCTTAAAACCAAGTTGTAGGAGATACGATCGGAGTTCCTGGTACCACGCACGAGGAGCTTGCTTGAGGCTGTATAACGCTTTGTGGAGGTGGCACACATAATGCGGATGGTCATGATCAACGAAGCCAAGAGGTTGAGCAACATAAACTTCATCGGTAAGTGACCCTTGCAAGAAGGCATTGTTAACATCGATTTGTCGAAGACGCCAACCGCGAGAGACGTCAACATGTAGGACCGCACGTACAGTGGTGGACTTGATTACCGGGCTAAATGTCTTGGTGTAGTCATGACCATATTGTTGTTTGAATCCCTTCGCAACAAGACGCGCTTTGTACCTGTCAAGTTCACCAGTAGGTTTATATTTGAGGATAAAAAGCCACTTACAACCGATGACATTTTGCGACGGGTGTGGAGGGACCAGCTCCGAAGTACCATTACGCGTCTGGTCATTGATCTCATCACACTTTGCTTGTCTCCAATTTGGATCTCGTAACGCTTCAGCCATTGATTTAGAGATAACCGGACGTAGAGGACTAGAGGTAGCGGTGAGGGAGTATTTGGTGTTAGGTTTAGTGATATTATTTTTGGCTCGTGTTTGCATAGGATGGTTATTCGGTGGAGGTTGGAGAACAGGTACGGGGTCCGGTGATAGAGGATGTGTCGCTGTAGGTGTTGGTATCGGGCTTGGTGACGGAGAGGGAGTTGGCGCGGTGTTGGGTTTGGAGATGGTGAAGGTGTAGGTTGAGTGGGACTTAATGGTGGGGATGGACTGAGTGTTGTAATTGAGGAGAAAGATATGTTTGGGTTCGTGGTTATGCCCTGTGTAGGAGATGCTGAAGACGTTGGAGACGGGAGTGTGGAGAAGACGCGCAATGGTGAAAGTGGAGGCGATGCCGGTTAGAGCAGAGGCGAAGTCAGTACGGTGGGGTGAGGTTCCGAGCCCAGGGGTGGCGACGACGAAGGAGATGAGACAAGTGGCATTAGCACAAGAGGAACAACGGTCAGAGTGGTGTCGAGAACAGGTTCCGGTTGAGAGAAAGACACCCGTAACGGAGTCGGAGCCGCGAAGGGATACTGATCTTCCTCAAAACAAACATGGCGTGAAGTGTAGATACGACCAGATTGCCTATCCAAACACAGATATGCACTTTGGCTGAGTGAATATCCTAAGAACACACAAGGAACAGAACGAGCGGCAAGTTTGTGAGCTGTGTAGGGGCGTATCCATGGGTAACACAAACAACCAAAGACACGGAGCTTGTGATAATTAGGAGATTGGCCAAACAACTTCACAAATGGAGACTCATTCGACAAGACCGGTGTCACCATGCGATTAATAAGGTATATAGCGGCTGCGAATGCATACGTCCAATAACTCAGAGGCATAGACGTAATGGAGAGTAGGGTGAGACCAGTCTCAACAATATGCCGGTGTTTCCGTTCCGAGATGCTGTTGTGCTCCGGAGTGTGAGGCAGCGTGGTGAGGTGTGTGATACCATGCATAGTGAGAAAGGATTGCAGTGCAACGAATTCACCACCGTTGTCTGAATAAAGTGTGCCAATTTTGCATTTAAATTTGTTCTCCACCAACGCTGTGAACGCAACAAACACCTCACGGACCTGAGACTTGAATTTGAGAGGATAAAGCCAGGTGTATCGAGTAAAATGATCAACGATAACTAAGTAGTACTTATAGTTATCAACCGAAACAATATGGTAGGTCTAGACATCTGTGTATATATACTCAAGAGGATGATGGGAGGTGAGTGTGTTTGAATAAAATGGAATTTTGTGACTTTTATTAATAGATCAGTCAGAACAAGACAAATGTTTGTGTAAAGATGTAGAGACTGGTAGGGAAAATTTATGAATAAGTGTTTGTAAGATAGAAAACGAAGGATGGCCAAGTCTCAAGTGCAAAGAGGTGATGTCCGTCTTTGGAGAAGGAGATGCAAATATAGACGTCGCAAACGCCAATGTGACCGGCCACTCATACATCTCATTCCTAGTCTTGCCTTGGAGCAACCGGACCCCGTGCTGAGATCCCTCACCTGAAAGGAGGCAGGACAGAAAGTAACCGTCACACCATTATTATTACACAACCGATAAACAAAGATAAGGTTTTTGTGAACATCAGGAACACATAACACATCTTTCAAAAGAAGAGAACGAGATGGAGTAGGAAGTAATGCAGAACCAATGTTCGTTATCTTCAAACCTGTACCATCGGCGATGGTGACCTCTTCACCACCCGTATAGGGTTGATGCAAGGCGAGGTTGTTCAAGTCGGACGTAAGATGGTGCGTCGCACCACTATCCATAATCCAATTACCGCATTGTAAGGTTGTGCAGTGGGCACGTGGTTGCCATGGCGGATAGGACGAGACCAAAGAGTTGGTCAGACCATGAGGCAGAGATTGAAGTTGAAGCTGTGAGCAACGATGCGCACTGTGACCGTGAACACCACAGATTTGGCACATTCCTTGGTACGGATGCGGAGTGTACTGGGAGCGATTTTGTTGAGACTGTTGGTTCCAGTTGTTGTTGCCGCCGTTGTTTTTGCGATTGTAGGAAAGACCATGATTGCGAGAGTTGTTGTGGTTACCGCGATAGGAAGCAACATTCGCTGTAGCCGGCAAGATAGGAGGCGTCGTGGTCTTAAGTAGCCAGCTTCGACTCAAAGTTCAACAGCTTCTCATACACCTCTGTCAAGGAAGGAATGAGATCACGTCCTTCTATATGATCGACTACGGTCTTGTAGTCATCAGGGAGACCTTCAAGGATGAACTCAATCTGGGACTCATGCTCGACCGGTTTCCCTAGGTGAGCAAGTTGATCAAACCGGGTTGTAAATCTTTGATAGTAATCATCAATGGATTTCATTCCCTTCGTCCAATGTTTTAGTTGCGCCCGGAGTTGTTGGACATGGACATGGCTCGGGTTAGCATAAGTAGTGGAAAAGGTGGTCCAGATGTCAGCAGCCGTGACCGCCTTCGAGAGAAGAGGCTGGACCGAGAGGGAGATGGCACCAAGCAGAGCGCTATAGATCAACCGATCTTGACGCTTCCAAAGGGTGTAGTCTGGATTTGGAGTAGCAACATCAGCAGTGGTACTCGTCGAGGGAGGAACGGAGCCAGATCCATCAACATACGCAGACAGATCAAAACCATCAAGGAGTGCAAGGACTTGGCGACTCCACATGAGGAAGTTTTTCAGAAAGAGTTTTGTCACATTCGACATATTGACGTCAACAGAACATGGGAGGAGGAGACAACAATGGTCTCAGAAGCATTGGCCGGTGAGTTTGTTTCAGACATGATCAGAGGCAGAGAAGAAGAGAAAGACGTGAAGCGGCGGCCAGAAATTTTTTTTAGTGTTTAAGTATCGAATTGCTCTGATACCATATATGACTGAATGCTTAACCTTCATTAGACATAACACTTTACAATATATAGTAGGTTTACATGAGTAATTAATAGTGGCGGGCCCATGTTATGGTTTGTGGTGGCAGCTGCCACCAGTTATATTTAAAAACCTAAAGTTTTTACACTATGTAATAGAAGTTAAGTAGCAAAATGACTTGAGAACAGGGGCAGATGCAGTAAGGAGGGAGGGGGTCAGTTGACCCCATTAAATTATTTTTTTGATGTGTTTTTAGTTAAAAATAACATAATGACTCCTCTAAATTTTAGATTTTGACCCTACTAAATTTAAAATTTACATTCTGACCCCTGTATATTTTGAATTTTGATCTTATTAAAACAAAATTTTCATTTTGATCCTCCAAAGACTTTGGATTTTCACCCCATTAAACCAAAAAAAATCAATTTAACCTTTTAAGTTTTATATTTTTAATCCATTAAAAATGAAAAATTTTTTTGACCCCTTTAAAACTTGGCTCTGGCCGCCACTGCTTGAGAACAAGCTAAAATCTGTTTAAGGTTGAGGGTTCGATTCCTCTTGTTGACAATCTGCCACCACTAATAATTTTTTCTGGGTCCGCCCCTGGTAATTAAATTTCATATAATTACAAGGAGATCCTATATTAATCATTCTCTTACATATATATATATATATATGTATATATAAATGTGAGAAAATCGTATTGCTTGTGCTCTCTTATTTTTCTCTTGCAATATTTTTTACTCTCTCTTTGAAGTATTGCATTTTTTCCTTAAAAGGTTATTTAACCATTATACACGAGATCAAGATGATAAAATATATTAATTCCACTTCTAGAGGAGGAAGGAAACAAGGGTTAAAAACTTGAATATGCTATTTTTACTCCAGCCGACAATTTGGATGTTTTGATCATTATGGTGCAAAACAAATAAAACTATAAAAAGGGCCGCATTCGTAGAAGTTGTGGTTATATATATATATATATATTCCTAATTGCCCTGAAGCATTGAACAACGTGTCCGGGATTTCAAAATCTTGTCATGTAACTATATTGTTGTCAAGTTGCTCTTTTTAAGATATGGCTAGAAAGATCAAAAATAAAATTGACATTCTTCTTGTTTGTTTTAGGCTCCTCAGTTACAGTTTCAATCCTATATATAGTGTCTTGCTCTATTCAAATAAGGTCTATATAATCCTCGTTTTATAAATGAAATGAATAAACAATACAACACTCACATTACTCAAAACAAACCAACTGAGATCCAGAAAGAGAGAGAGATAGAGTGAGAGCTTCCATGGAGCCAAAACTCTTCTCCCGGTTATATCTCCTCTTCGTTACAGCTTGTTTTATCTTCTTATTCATTTCAACGTACTTCTCTCACGAGCCGTCCTCCACGGACTGCACCAATTCTATCTCTTCACCTCTTTGCGCCTCAAGAAACTTCCTTTTCAACAAAAAAACTCGACAGATTACTATACACGTTCCCAAAACAAAACCCAAAAACCATGACCACATGTCCGACACACCAAACCACCCTCTTGACCCACTGACGGTGGTGGAGATAACCAAAGTCCGATCAATCCTCTCCTCACACTCGCTCTTCACCTCCAGTGCACCACACGCTCTTCACTCTGTCGTTCTTGAAGAGCCAGACAAGAACCTAATCCGACAATGGGAAAAAGGAACCACACTCCCACCAAGAAAGGCTTTAGTGATCGCACGTGTTGGCGGCCACTCGCACGTTCTCACCGTTGACTTGTCTACAAGCCATGTAGATTTAGTGGATAGACCGGTTCGTGCACCCGGTTACCCGATTATGACGTTGGAGGAGATGGACGATGCCACTAGGGCTCCGTTCACAAACGCGGATTTTAACCGTACGATACTATCTCGTGGAGTAAATCTAACGGACGTGATTTGTTTCCCTATCTCTAGTGGCTGGTTTGGTAATAAAGGCGAAAACAGAAGGTTAATTAAAATCCAGTGTTTTTCAACTCAAGGTACAGTTAATATCTACATGCGACCTATCGAAGGTTTGACTCTACTCTTCGATTTAGACACAAAGCAAATACTCGAGATAACCGATATTGGTCGGTCAATACCAATACCCGGTTCAACTAACACCGATTACCGTTTCGCATATCTCCCAAACCGCTCGACCCCGGACAAAACCAGACCTCTCAATCCAATCTCAATCGAGCAGCCACGTGGTCCAAGCTTCGAGATCGAAGATAACCATCTAGTAAAATGGGCAAATTGGGAGTTTCACTTAAAACCGGACCCGAGAGCCGGTTTAATCTTATCCCTGGTTAGAGTACACGACCCTAATACACAAGTGACACGTGAAGTGATGTACAAAGGGTTTGTGTCGGAGCTTTTTGTTCCGTACATGGATCCAACGGAAGCTTGGTACTTCAAGACTTATATGGACGCAGGCGAGTATGGGTTCGGGTTACAAGCAATGCCGCTCGAGCCGCTTAACGATTATCCAAGAAACGCCGTTTATATGGACGGAATATTCGCGGCGGCTGATGGAACGCCGTATGTGAGAGAGAATATGATTTGTGTGTTTGAGAGGTACGCCGGAGATATTGGGTGGCGTCACTCCGAGAATCCCGTCACCGGCATGCCGTAAGTTCTTTTTTTTGTCTTCTCTGTTTACTTAAAATATTAGAGAGTTAAAAATTTCACAGCGACATTAACATAACAAACCACGTATTATATTACGTTTAAAACTTTTCTTCCACATAGTATTCGTTTTTAAGGTGGCTAACTTTGTTAAAGTAGTAGTCTTTTGAAATCAGATCTTACCTAATTATCTGTTAAACGAACCTAGAGATACTTTTAGAAATCCTCAATTAACGGCCAACCTTTTGTTTTGTTTTTGTAGAAATTAATCAAAAATACCATATTATATGCATATTAATTAAATGAACTTTTTAAAACATGATATTTTTTGAATATTTCACTGTTATGATATTTTTGAAAAAACCCTACAAGTAATAGAAGACAAATTTCTAACATCCGTTTTGTATTTCTTATTAGTTATTACATAAAAACAATATGTTAAAAATCTATGGGCCCTAAGTTCAAAAACCAAATTGCAAACGAAGGAATGGACTCGCTTAATTTTTACGAGATTTAGATTGCACCTTAGTAACCTGACACAATAATGATTGTTATGATATGTATATACATGGACAAAAGCAAAAAGACATCTACGCACACTCAAAATAGAAACAGTTCATAAAGTAAGATAAATAGATTAGTTACGATTTATTTTTGTAGCCGTTAAGGGAAGTGAGGCCAAAGGTGACGCTTGTAGTACGAATGGTAGCCTCAGTAGGTAATTACGATTACATCATTGATTATGAGTTCCAAACTGATGGGCTTATGAGAGCTAAGGTACTTTCGAATTTTAGTCTTCGTTATTTTCCCAAAATATAATTGATTATAAAATGACTTTGGTACGATATGATCAACTATAGGTTGGGCTTAGTGGAATCTTGATGGTGAAAGGGACGAGAACAAGAACCAAGTGAAGAAAGACAAAGAAGGTAATGAAGAAGAGCTCTATGGCACCATTCTGTCCGAAAATGTAATTGGAGTTATTCACGACCACTACGTCACTTCTTACCTTGACCTCGACGTGGATGGCCCGGACAATTCCTTTGTTAAAGTGAAGCTTAAGAGGCAAGAGACGGCGCCTGGTGAATCACCGAGGAAGAGTTACATGAAAGCAGTTAGAAACATAGTTAAAACCGAAAAGGACGGTCAGATCAAGCTTAGCTTGTACGATCCATCAGAATTCCACGTCATCAATTCTGGTAAAACCACTCGGGTTGGTAACCCGACAGGTTACAAGGTGGTGCCTAGAGCCACAGCTGCTAGTTTGCTTGACCATGATGACCCACCGCAAAAGAGAGGAGCATTTACCAATAACCAAATTTGGGTCACTCCCTACAATAAGTCCGAGCAATGGGCTGGTGGTTTGTTCACTTACCAAAGTCATGGTGATGATACTCTTGCGGTTTGGTCAAACAGGTGATTAAATGAAAACTAATAGTTAGTTAATTAAGAATCGATTGTTTTATTTGATGCATTATTTGTGTCATGCAGGGATAGAGACATAGAGAACAAGGACATTGTGGTATTGTACACGCTTGGGTTCCATCACATCCCATGTCAAGAAGATTTTCCAATAATGCCCACAGTTTCTTCGAGTTTCGATTTGAAGCCAGTGAATTTCTTTGAGCGAAATCTAATCCTTAGGACAACTCCAAACTTCGAGCATGACCTTCCTGTTTGCGGAGTTGGATCTGTTTCTGCTTGAGAAGAATGAAGAACCAACAAAAGAATTATCCAACTTTTGGATCTTATTATAGATTCATGGCACAAGTTCAAATCAAGTTACAATATATTTTGTTATGCTATGTGTTATTGGTGAAATCCCAACTCCCACAGCAAGACCAATAAGCGCAAAAGTAGTATAGCATGTCCAATTCAAACCGGAATGTTAATCTCAAGAACTAAAACATTTCCCTTTCCCGTTTGACTAGTTTGAAACAGATTGTGAAACTAGATTCAATATCCTCTTTCGCCCATTAGCAAAAAAGTTCGCGCAGATCTTGCTATTAGTTTCAACTTTCAAATGTACAAAGTGATAGCAGACCTAGATAATATTTTATTTTGTTTTGGTTTTGATAAAAAATCTTCAACTAAAATATTCGCAATTTGTTAAAGATAATTTTCTGGAACACCCTAATTTTTTTAAATTTGAAATCTATATTCAGTTATTTTTAATGAAAATCCAAACAACATATTCATGAGAGCTAAATCGGATGTTCGTCACTGGTTTTGTAATATGGAAGAAACAAAAAGAGTCAACGTCCAAATTCATCAACCAAAAGATTAAAAAATTGGACCCGACCTTTAATTTTGTTCATCAAATGTAATTATGATGCACCCTATGACCCAATAACAAATAATATGAAGGCTGGATGGATTTTATGTGACACGAATGACAATGCACATGGTTGGGGAGCTTCGCGGATAGGATATGCATCGTTGCCTTTGGACGATGAGGCCAAGGCACTACAAGCGGCAATGAAACATACATGGATAAAAGACATTACCAATGTTGTTTTTGAAGGAGATTGTGAGACACTAACTAAGATCATGCACAAAGACCTCTTTGACGTTTCTATTGCTGGTATTTATCAAGATTTACTCTTCTGGTCATGAAATTTTCAAAGAATTCAGTTTACATTCACTCCTAGAACTTGTAATCTAAATTTGGTTGTTTATCAAACACTTTTTTTACAGGGTGTATTTCACCACTTCCATGGCTTACAGCCCAACTATGTAATGACTACAGTTTATCATATAATTAATTTTTGACGAAAAAAAAATTCAGTTATTTTTTAAATAAGCCTTATATAGTTTTAATCGAACATTTCAGTCTTTAGCTACTAGATCTAAATTTTACTAAAACCAACTTAAACAAATATTTTTAAAATATAATTAGTTTATCATATATCTGATCAGTGATCATTCTATCATTATATATATGTAAGTTTATAAATTAAGTTAAAATGCTAATTACCAGTAATACCATAATCTTTCATTTTTAATACTACTAATTATTCTTTTCATTAAGTTACTGGTAATTAAAGTAGTAACAGTAGTTTACGTTATCATAACTACAGTAGTTTACAGTGGTTAGATTCACCAAGTTCGGAAAAATGCGCAATATGTTGCCTCAGGAGTTTCGTATTCTTTACTCACTGCCAGGCTGCCGGCGAGCAATAATACCTATATCTTGCCATCAGCAGTCTTTCTTACATCGAAAAATTATTTTCAAATTTGCAGCTTAGATCATAGGCAATTTTTTGATAGCTATTATATGTAAGATTAGCAAAAAGTTGGTAAAAAAAATTAAACACAACCCATTTGCATGTGATGATGTTTTGAAGTCAGTCTTGTAGGATATACAAAAAATATGGTATTTGGATTTACGTTCACAACCAATAGGAAAATATCTTCTAACATATTTATGGAATAATTAAAATTTAAATATGAAATCTATCTATATTATAATTAGGGAGTTCTTTCTCCATCTAGGATGTGAACATCATCAAAAAGAACATTAATCTAAAGTTAATGAATCAATTAATTCTTTTGTTTTAGAAAAAATACTAAAATATTTACAACACAACAAAATATTAAAGTAAATATAAATATAGATTGTATAAATATAAAATGAAATATTTTTATCATAACATAAATGTGTAAATATTTTTTAAAAGACTAGAAACAGAAGAAAAAGAAACTTATCATATATTTCACAGAATGAGTAAATACTCGATCGACACCCATACCAAATATATTATCCGAGTTCATTTCTTCACAGATTTTTCATATGCTCCAAACTGTTCAAAAATCTCTAAATAATTCCAAAACGTACATAAATTTGCAAAAACTCAAATAGGCTCCAAAAACACCAAAAAGACTCTATAGATAAAACTTGTATTATGCTAAAAAAATCTTTACAACCATGAAACATCAGAAGCAAATATGTGAAAAAAAATACTTTGAATAGTTCGAACCGAGAGCAGATTGGAGGTTGAAGAGTGATGCACGTAGCGGTCTATGCTGAATAACACATCAAGAGGAAGACAACTTTTACTTACCGTAATAAGACCCCTTGGATACCACAATCACACAAAAAAGTAGACAAGACAAAGTCTAATGACATGGACTAGAGATTTAAAAGAGCTAGATCCGAGGCATCAAAAGTAACCAAACCTGAACAACCTATTAACCAAAGAGCTCATGATTTTAGTTGTTTTAAATGTTATGGAGAAGGACACTATGCAAGAGAATGTCCAAACCAACGAGTAGTGATTCTCAAAACCAATGGAGAGTACGAATCACATGAGGAACAAGTGGAATTCAAGAAGGATGTTGTGGACTATCATGAGACTGGAGATCTTCTAGTAATTAATTAGTAGAGTTCTTAGCATTTTTTTTCCATCCTAAGAAGATTCAAAGAGAAAATATCATCCACTCTCGTTGTTCCATAAACTTTAAGGTATGTAGTTTTATCATTGATGATGGTTCATGCAATAACGCAGCTAGCAAGTATTTGGTTGGTAAGCTAGGTCTCAAAAATACAAAGCGTCCCCATCCAAACTTAAGTGGCTTAATGAAGAGGATGAACTAAGGAGTAAGGATCTCCAAGCAAGTCAGCATACCCTTCAGCGTAGGCAAATATTTATATCGAGTTGTGTGTGATGTGGTTCTTATGCAAGCTGGACATTGTCTTTTAAGCCCGCTATGACAGTTTGAAAAAGAGACTCTACATGATGGCTGAATAACCTACTACACCTTCTCACACAACAAAAAGAAGCATAATCTAGCTTGACTCACTCTTAAAGAAGTGCATGGAATGCATTTGATCATGTGAAAGGAAGCTAAGTCAAGCAAAAACCAACCTATACATAACACATGTTGATACAAGACTCGGTAGTGAGAATTGTATGTGGATAGATATGGCGGCTTCACAAGCCGGCCGTTGCTTCTCTCTTGTGAAGGAAGATGATCGAAGGTGGAGATCTAACACGATGGCGGTTAATTACTTCTCTCGTGTGGGATCAATTTCAGGGGGAAACTGATGGATAAGGGGTGATTGACTCCCTCAATATGTGATCGAAGTAGGTTGTTTGAATCTCTCAAACAAACTGATTCGAGGCTTCAAGAGAGTACAAGTGAATCGCTCACTTAAACTCTAATGAAATAAGAACAACACAAAGACAAAAAAAAACTTTGTAAAAATAAAACAATACTTTCTATCAACTTTCAATATTCAAGGGTGATTTATAAATGAAACTAAGATGAGCTTACATAGGCTAAGCCACAACGTTCAATAAGGCTAAAAATAAGTAAAGAATCGGGGAAAATGTCATAAAAATCCCCAACTTTCAAATGTGGGACGTTTTAATCACCAACTTTCAAGATGTCATTTTAATCACAAACTTTCCGTTGACTTGGTAATAAAACAGCAAAGTTTTGTTGACCTTGCCGTTTTAGGCACGACGTTTATTCTCTATTAAAGATCTCAAAAACAGAGTAAATTATATGTTATATGCTACTGTTTTGCATAAACAACCACATATTTAACACCAACAACAACATCGTTTACCAAATTGAAGAAACTAAATCCCCAAATCGATTCTAATTTCACAAATCCATAACCCTAAAAAAAAACCCC
This sequence comes from Camelina sativa, assembly GCF_000633955.1. NCBI lineage: Eukaryota > Viridiplantae > Streptophyta > Magnoliopsida > Brassicales > Brassicaceae > Camelina > Camelina sativa. The sequence goes on from NC_025697.1 coordinate 20,114,046, forward strand.
CAAATTCTCTCTACATCATCGATGGCACACCATACTCACAGACGCAACCAAATGTGTCAAAGCTTCAACTTGAACTCATCGAAACTGAGAGATTGCATAAGAGATTTTGGTATTATAGAGAGAATTTGGGGTTTTCTTTCTAGGGTTAGAGATTTAATAAACGTTGTGGTTAAAATAACGTGGTCAGCAAAACTTTGCTATTTTATAGTCAAGTCAACATAAAATTTGTGATTAAAATGACATTTTGAAAGTTGGTGATTAAACGTCCCAAATTTAAAAGTTGAGAATTATTATGACATTTTTCCCGTAAAAAATCACACAAATAGATGAAAAGAGCCGTTGGAGAGTTTTTGTGATTCCACGGCCAAATGGGGGAAGTGTTGTGCGGTTTGTATCTTGACAGCTTCGGGTGGTAAACTGCGAATCTTGGAAGCGTTTGGAGGGTCTGGAAATTCTCACAAACAAACAAGGAAGGAGCCGTTGCAAATTGATGACAAACGGNAAAAAGGTAAGTAATTTTTTTTTTTTTTTTTTTTTGACAAAGGGTAAGTAAAGTTCAGAATTGAAACTTTCACCAATCTCCCTACTTTAATTAATGAGATTTTTTTCTTATAAACCGTTCAACGGTTCAAATTGCAAGATTTATTTACCAAATATATTATACATCTATATTAATATTTTTGAAGTACATTTTGGTTTATGTCCTTTAAGTTTTACTTTTTTTTTTTACAATATTAACCCCTAAAACAATTCCATAAATAGCATTGCAGAGAAACTCAAATACTAAACTTTCTTAAATTGACCAACATTTGTTACATTTATTGCCATAAAATCTTAACAAAATCTATATATTTTGATTTTTCCAAAAACAACTCTACCCGTTAAAATTTTAACTCATTAAATCTCCAAAACTATTTTTATGGACGCTAGAATCTCTCAAATTTAAATGATATACAATAGATTTTCCATAACAAAAGTTTACAATCTCCATAATTATATTAACATTAATTAAATTCTTAGACCGAAAATCCAATATAAATTGTCACATTAAATATGTTGAAAACCCCCCATATAATTTGGTTCATTTTTTATTTTTTGAGGAATTACCAAAAAAATTAAAATTCTATTAGTTATCATAAACTATATATATTGACATGGAAAAATTATAAACTATAAAAATATGTTAATTTGGTAAAACAATTAACATAATTAAACTTGATAAAAAAACTTATTTTGATTATTTTTTTTCTGCAAAAACTTATTTTGATTTTGGTGAGACGGGTTGGCATTAATCCCATATAGGGAGTTAAGTGGAATTATTTTTTTTTTAAACTTTTTGATGTGTACTAGGAGATAAATGTATTACTAGACTATACATATACCACAAGGGTTAAAACCTTGAAAACACTACAAAAATCCTATACTTTTAATACTTATATCAAATATCTGTAAAATTTTATATTTTTAAAATTAATAAAACAATAATAAAATAACAAGTAAATACAATATAAATTTTTAATTTTTAAAATTAAAAATATTGTCCCGCGGTGTACCGCGGGTTAAATCCTAGTACCATATATAAATGATCTTTGTTTGATTTTTCCATAAAAAGTGTTGCATTCATATGTAACAAACGTATTTTTCTTTTAACACTAACTAGGATAGTACCCGCGCTACGTCGCGGGATTGTTTTTTGTTTTTTTTTTCAGGTTAATTTTATATGGTGTTTATCTTAAAATAAATTAAAAATTAGATTGCATTTACCTTAATGAATAATTAAAACTTACCTTAGAGTTCAATTTGAAAATTTTCTCAAGCACACAAAGGAGTACCACCCTTACATACCTCTACCCAATTATAATCAAATTAACTCTTTATATTCCTCTACCGAATTATATAATATATACATATATATATATATTGTTATCATGTCAAGAAATTGTTAGATATCAAAACTTATGTTTACTTTTGCTAAACAAATAAGCAAAAAACAAAAGTCTATAATAAAACATAACGCTATACAAAAGGTTGAATCTGGAGCACACAATTGAGATTTTTAACATAAAGTATCACTATGAGAGAAGATAAATTGAATATTCTAGTCCAAGGGAAGTTGAGACAAGGTGTGTTGGACAAGTACATGAGTAGAGTCCGAGGGAAGATCAATGTCAGTGCCGATGACACAGTGCTCTATAAAATTACGGCTTAAGATGGAGAAAGATGGACCTGCCGAAAAGAAACGATTGCATTTAGTATAATCCTTAAAGACGTATGACATTATCTCAGACCATTCTTTTCACTTATGTTAAGGCGACATGTAGCGGAGCTTGGGAAAGATTAAGAAACATGAGAATAACTTAAAAGCCTTAGGCAACTCCCGTTTCTGTGAAGCAAAAAACATATCGGTTTTCTCCATAAGATAGAGCCCTCGATCAACAATAACTGGCTTCAACCGCCTTGAACTACGGGAAACCAATACAAAATGCTCAAAAACCGATATGTTATATGCTTAATCATCTTTTTTAATGCTTAACACGGAAAACGATTTTTACATACCTGGATAATTATGATATATTCGATTTATATATGGGACTATTGACTGTGCTCAAACATACATGAACTTTTAAAATATTTGAATTTTATATCCGAACTTATGATTTTGTGCGTAAATATACAAAAACGTGATTAGTGCAATCTGATGTGGAATCCACGTGTGAAGACGTCGTTTTAACTGTTCGAAAAAACAAAAAAATGCTGTCGCACCTAGATTCGAACCCAAGAAGATGTAGACCGCATTAACCATTCCCTAACCACTCGGATATATACCACTATTGTTGTTTGGTAAACAAACATTAATTATATATTATTCAGTCACCCTTCTACCTAATTTCAAATTGCAAAGAGATCGATCGCTTTCCTTTAATTCACAGAAGAGATTGCATTTAGAGGTCTCAAGCAACTGCATCATCTTCGCTGTGTCAATTTCTTTCCTCTTCCGTAACAGTAAGAAAGTTCCGACGCAAAACCCTAAAATTCTTAAGGAGAGAAGCGAAACCCTAAAAAAGCTAACTTTATCAGAAATCAGAAATCAAAAAGGGAGTTTTACTAGAGAGAGTTTATCTTCGTAATCTTGAACTTCATTGAGCCAATTTTCGTAATTAGTCTTGATAGAAATTTCAATCATCTTCATTGTCTTGCTTCGTCTGTATAATCAAACTCTTGAATATTATATCCAAATTTTCCCGTTTTGAAGATTCTCCACACACAGATTTAACACCCATATCGCAATACCCAAATTCTAATACCAATCAAAAAAGCACACTTCACACAAGAGTTGTATTCAGAGTGAGGAAATCAAACCGGAGTCTTAACGGAATTCAGGAAAAAAATTTCAGACTCCGTCGATTGGAGGAGGGGAAGAAGACGGGTGACTCAAGAAGATATAACAATTGTTTGTTTGGTAATGTTCAATAGTTCAATATGGTCGTGTGGTAAGACAACGATTTTTAGTTCTCAGAGTTTGAGGATTTCGATTCTTGGATGTGCCATTAATTTTTTTCTTTTTTTTGTCCAAACTGCTAAAACGACGTCAGTTTCAATCTCTTCTATATATGTGGGTTCAACGTCAGATTATTCTAACGGAAAAATTAATAGAGTTAGTAATTAATCCCGTTTTTGTATACTTACGCACAAAATCATAAGTTCGGATATGAAATTCAAATATTTAAAAAGTTCATGTATGTTTAAGCACAGTCAATAGTCCTATATATGATCAAACATATCGTAATTGTCTAAGTATATAAAAGCCGTTTTTCCTGCTCAACACCGATATGTTTTATGCTAAAAAACAACACTCTTATCATTCAGGATATACCAATATTCAATTCCGAGAGAGGAGTTAATACTTCCTTCTCAAAATAAGCTAGCTTATTTTAATCATCCAGTACATTCTCCAAAATATGTTTTACCGGATCAAAATCCTACACGAAAAAAAAAAAAACCAGAATGCCAGCTCTAGGCTTTAGTGATGAAACAAAAGCTCCCTCTATCACAAACATCAAAATAAAGCAGACACATCACACACACAAACAAACCTATTCATAAAACCCTTACTCAAGCTCTATAACTTGCTGAGGAAGAGGTATATTCCTATTAATTAAGCTAAGCTCAGTAGGCAGTAGCAGTATAAGATATACTCAATCCCTGATCAGAAGGAAGTCCAGCTAAAGGACGAGCAACCGCAGCAGCAATTGCAACACTTGCAAGAATCTACAAAATATGGATTTCAATTCTCTCAAAAACAAACTCTATTAATGTTATGAACTGGAGATTACCTCAGGATGATCAGAGAAAGAAGCAGAAGGTAAGAGACCAAGCGACATAACAGATTTAACAAAGCTGAGAAATATTTCACCATCCTTATACAAATCCATCCCATAACTGCCTTGGGATAATAAGAAAGGGAGAAAGAAGAGAACCCTAGAGCTGTCGAATCCAACACCATAACCAAGTTTGTTTAGATCTCCGCTATTGGAGAGAAATGGATTACCCAAAACTGAATGGAAAGAGATTAGACTGCATCTCTCAATCGCATCTAAACGCGACAGAAGAAATCAAGTATCGGTTTAATTAAACGCTATCGTTTTTTTTTTGTCTACATAAGAGTAAAACTAGCTGATGTGTATTAATGTTATAATTTGATAGGTTATAGATTATTACTGAGGTGTCAACACCAGCATCAAAGTTGAGGCTGATGTGTCATCACNGCTTTTTTTTTTTGGAATTTTCAAAAATACCTTTTTTTTTTTTTTGTATGAATGTTAAATTATATTCACCAAAAAAACAACAGTGGTCTAAAGTTGGTTTTACATTTTAAAACAACAGTTTAACAACAGAAGAGTTTAAGAGACTGAAATGGTTGAGAGAGGATGACTTTGGAACTAGAGTTGGAGTCCATTCTCATAGCCAGAGGTGGAAGTCAGTGTGAGTAAACGATTGCGGACTTGCTTGTCGATAAAGCGGCAAAGGGTGGATGACGAGGTAGGAGCTTCACCGTGCCTTCGAGCATTACGTTCCCGCCATAGGCTGTGTATAGTGGATTGGAAGACATACCGCAGGACAACCAGGGGTAGGCGAGGAGTAGAAGAGTCCACAGGCAGAGAAGCCAATGTTGCCCAAGACGTGGTGAACCGGGCTCCCAGCAAGTTCTGAACAAGAGTAGACCACACGTTCGAGGAATAGGAGCAGGAGAAAAAAAGATGTTCTCTCGTTTCCCCACAACCCTGACAGAGAACACAATCTCCATTTGCAGCAGCATTCCACTGAACTAACTTGTCACCAGTAGAGAGCCGATTATGGTGAGCAAGCCAAGCTATAAAGGCGTACTTAGGTGTTGAATGAGTGAACCAAACGCCTGCAGACCAGGCACAGGGAGCGTTTGGTTGCCTTATCAAACACCAAGTATCATAGGAAGCGAATTTACTCTTAAAAGAACCATTCTTCTGTTTCCAGAGTGGACGATCACTACCTTGAGGTTGCACTGATTGGCGGATAGAGTCAAGAGCATCCTCAATCTGATTCAGAATATCAACACGATGTCGTCGTCGTCGATGCGAGAGGGCCTCTGCCACAGTACTCTTCTGTGGGATCCCCATATCAATACTACCCCGGTTCCCAAGTTGAGCAAACAGCGGACCAATAGGGCTCCAAACATCAAACCAGAATAAAGTTTCAGTGCCCGAAGATATCTCCTTTTTATGTAAATTCGCAGCAAGGTCACGGTATTGCAAAATCTTCCTCCACATCCATGATCCACCAACACTCCTCTCATTGACAGAGAAAAACGAACCAGTGCGGATCAAGTTCCTTCGAACCCAGTTGACCCAAAGAGAGGTACTAGCAGACACTAGTCGCCAAATGAGCTTCAAAATACACACTGTGTTCGTATCCTGCAAACGACGAAGCCCCAGTCCTCCCTCATGCGTTGGTTTACACACGTCAAGCCAGGAGATTTTGGCCTTTTTTGTATTTAGATCCGGACCAGACTACAAGAAGAGAACTAGATAACACCGACTTGATCAACTGAAGTCTACCCGCGAAAGACAAAAAACGACCAGTCCAGCAGGAGATACGACTACGAATACGCTCAAGGAGAGGAAGATAGTCAGCATGTGTCATAGAACGGGTGAGGAGAGGGAGTCCCAGGTACCGAACAGGGAGGGAGCCCACAGAGAACTGGAAGTGCTGTAGGATGTCGTGCTGATGTTGAGTTGAAAAACCAGCCATGAACAGCGTGGATTTCTGAAGGTTTATTCTGAGGCCTGAGACAGCGGCATACCTATCAAAAACAGCTAGAGTCTCCGCAATTGAGTGTGAGCTCCCATCAGTAAAGATGAGAATATCATCAGCAAAGCAGAGGTGTGTGAGGTTCATTGTTTTGCAGCGAGGGTGATAACCAATGCAATGATCAGTAGCAGCCTTATCCAGCATTAGGGACAGGACATTCATACAAATGACAAATAGATAAGGGGATAAAGAACATCCTTGCCTCAAACCTCTTTTGCTGTGGAAATAACCAGCTAACTCCCCATTGACTTGCACAGAAAAAGAAGCAGAGCAGATATAGAGTTCTATCCAATGAATGAAATCCGCGGGGACATTAATAGCTTTGAGGATGTTGATAAGAAAAGGCCATTGCACTGAATCAAAGGCCTTGGAGATATCAATCTTCATCATACACCGAGGGGAGATGGACTCCTTGTGATAATCCTTCACCAATTCTGAAGCAAGCAACAGGTTTTCCATCATAAGCCTATCCTTTATGAAAGCTGACTGATTAAGAGTAATGAATGAAGGCAATATAACCTTCAAACGATTAGCAATAATCTTGGAGACTACCTGATACAACACATTGCAACAAGAAATAGGACGATAGTCCTTCATCTCCTTAGAGTCAGATTTTTTTGGGATAAGAGTCAAAATTGTCGAGTTTACACCTTTAGGGAGGAAGCCTTTAAGGAAAAAAGATTGAACCGCAACAACAAAGTCTCGTCCTATAATTGACCATGCTTGCTTTAAAAACTCTACAGTATAACCATCCGGACCAGGGGACTTACCAACCGGCATCTTAAATAGCGTTTGTTGAATCTCTTCATCAGAAACCAACTTCAACAAACCCTCTTGTTGAGGAGAAGAGACACGAAATGACACTAACTCCTTTAACTGAGAAACACTCATCCCCTCATAGTCATTTGGCTCAAAAGTTAGAAACTCCTCAAAGAACCTTACTGCCTCCGCTTTAATCTCCGGTTGAGTTTTTGCAATGGAGCCATCCTGACAGAGAATCTCTCGAATAGCATTAAGGGCTTGTCGAGCCTTGACAGCTTTGTGAAAAAATTTGTTATTCTTGTCACCCACCAATAGCCAGTGTAACTTGGACTGTTGTTTCAAAAAACATTCCTCCAGATCAGACATATGATCCCACCGCTGAAATGCCTGGTCCTCAGCCTCCTTCGCAGCCGACGAGGGATTTGAGAGCGTAGCAAGTTGTTTCTGGCAAAGGTCCTTGTGGGAAACCTCCACCTGCTCTGAGAGTTTACTAAGCTTTTGACGACTTAAAGACCTTAATAGAGGTTTTAGTGCTTTAAGCTTCTTTACAAAACAAAACATAGCAGAGGTAGAGTGATAGAGGCTCTCCGAAGTATCCCAGAAAGCTTGCACGGTGGAAAGAAACTCCGGACAAGACATGATAGCATTCGTAAATTTGAATGGCCCCCTAGGTTTGCAGACTTGGTTCCCTACTGAGAACCGACAGCGAAGGTGGTCTGAGCAACCACCAGCTTCGAAAACGCCATAAGCGTCGAGAAATCGACGACTCCAATCCTCATTAACCAGAATACGGTCTAACTTCTTACAAATTAAACCTTCATCTCGCTTGTTTTCCCAGGTAAACAGAGGACCATGCGAATGCATGTCTGTTAACGAACAATGTCGTATCACATCCTGAAAGTCCCGCATCCCACTAGTGACAAAGGGATTGTCATCATAAGTAGAGTGCTCAGCACCATCAAGTATTTCGTTAAAATCTCCAACTATCACCCAAGGCTGATTTGTAAAAAGTGGGGAGTCAAAATGAGACTTAAGATCCTCCCAAAGCTCCTTTCTTTCTTCAGCCAAATTGTATGCATAAACAAACGAGACAAAGAATTCCATAGTGTTACCAGGCAAAAGAATTGAGCAGGTGACGACCTGACCACTCTTAAAAACCGGTGTTACACGCACATTTTCCTTCCATACCACCTAAATTCGACCAAGATCATTGAACTCATAGTTAGTAATCGAAGACCATCCACGGAACACTGAAGAAATGATCCTAGGGGCCTTAGTTTCCTGGACACGCGTTTCAAGTAAACACCCAAACTGCAGAGATTCAGTTTGCAACCAATCACGAACAATAGAATGTTTTTTAGTTTTGTTAAAACCACGCATGTTCCAGAAAAAACCAGACATTAATGGCGAGTTCGGGAGTTCTTCTTGCTCGAGACGCCAGGAGGAGCCCCCTTGGCTTGCTGAGAAGAAGACTCCGAAGTAGTCTTGTGTAACTGTTTCGTCTGCCGTGGCAGAGAAGCGTGAATGGGAACATCCAATGCAGCTGTCTGCTTAGTAGGAACTACAGTAGCTAAAGTCTTTGCTGCAGGTTCTGTAACTACAGCAGCCGGGGCCGGAGCAGCCGGAGCCAAATGATCAGAGTTAGCCATTTCCGAGTCACCAACATCCTCTGTATCCCCCAGAACCGAGAATCTAGAAGAACCGGAAACAATAATATGTCCTGCAGCAGACGGACTACGAGCCTTGTCAGAGCTCTTACAGCCCTTCCCGGGAGAGACAACTGACCAACCTGCAGCATCATCCACTTGAGAAGGAATTTCCTTACTCACACCTTCAGCAGCGGTAGCTGCAGTTTGCTGAAACGGGACCGGAGGAGGAACCTCTGCCTCCGTAACCTTTTTCGGAGAAACAATTTCCCCTTCTTCAATAACAACATCAGAATCTTTAGTAGGTAACACTGGAGTAGACACACAGTCATCACTAATGTGCCCCCACCCGTTACATCGAGAGCATTTCGGAGGGAGCCAGTGGTACTTGAACTCCACAGTTACATCCTCTGTTTTTGACAATTGAAAACGAAACGTGGAAGGAAAGGTTTGCGTAAGTTTGACGTCCACAAAAACCTTAGCCTCACTGAACCGACTGCACAGCTCAGTATCCNAGTAGCTAAAGTCTTTGCTGCAGGTTCTGTAACTACAGCAGCCGGAGCCGGAGCAGCCGGAGCCAAATGATCAGATTTAGCCATTTCCGAGTCACCAACATCCTCTGTATCCCCCAGAACCGAGAATCTAGAAGAACCGGAAACAATAATATGTCCTGCAGCAGACGGACTACGAGCCTTGTCAGAGCTCTTACAGCCCTTCCCGGGAGAGACAACTGACCAACCTGCAGCATCATCCACTTGAGAAGGAATTTCCTTACTCACACCTTCAGCAGCGGTAGCTGCAGTTTGCTGAAACGGGACCGGAGGAGGAACCTCTGCCTCCGTAACCTTTTTCGGAGAAACAATTTCCCCTTCTTCAATAACAACATCAGAATCTTTAGGAGGGAACACTGGAGCAGACACACAATCATCACTAATGTGCCCCCACCCGTTACATCGAGAGCATTTTGGAGGGAGCCAGTGGTACTGGAACTCCACAGTTACATCCTCTGTTTTTGACAATTGAAAACGAAACGTGGAAGGCAAGGTTTGCGTAAGTTTGACGTCCACAAAAACCTTAGCCTCACTGAACCAACTGCACAGCTCAGTATCCGGGTGTAACCTAATAGGGTTACCTATTGGGCTGGTAAAAAAACCGAGACCCTCCCAGGAAAAGAGAGAGTGAGGAACATTCTTCAGAGAAACCCACAAGGGCATCGAAGATATAACAGGCTGCGCATCCTCTAGAAGGGGGACCATTTAGCTAGCATCATAGGTACTCCCGCAATATTCCACATTCCACGTCTCAAAACTCTCTTCCTTGTAACCTCATCACGAATACGGAATCGAACAGAAGTTGCAGAATTTTCATAAACATCTATTCGGACTGACTTATCACCAAGAGGCCAGATCTTGTTGACTATTACATTAATTTTTGCAACGTGCGGAGCCGCTGAAGGAAACCTACCCACCAAAAAATCGTCCCAGAGAGGAACCGAATCCTGAAGCACCACATCAGGAACCACAATCGTTGGGACTCCATCAACCAAATTAACATCATAGTCGTGTTTCTTAAGCGATGGACGCTTAGTCACTGCAGCTGCATAAGATTGTTGCTTATTTTGCGAAGAAGACTCGTCCCCTTGAGGGGGATCTACCTCCGACATGAAGGCTCACCGGTGGTGGCCGTCACAAGCCCTAGCGTGAGGGAGACTCAGAAAAACCCTAATGTCGCTTTTGGAATCACACTTTCCTTTATTGTTTTTTGGTTGTGTGAAAGACTAATGACCGATCATTGCTCTCGACTCTAATCATCGATATGATAAAAAAAAAAAAATACTTTTTTTCCTATGTCATTAAAAAAAAAACTTTTTATATAGTCTATTTTCAAAAATACCCATTTTCCAATGTATAAAACAACTAAATTTTATGTTCTAAACTCCAAATATTAAACTCTAATCCCTCAAAACTATATCTTAATTATAAAATAGAGAACCAAACTTAAAAAAAAAATTCTAAAAATTAATTTAACATATTGTAATTGTGTAAAAGAGGATAAAAATGAAAATATTCAAAAAGGGGTATTTTAAAAAAGGGGTATCCCNTGCGGAGCCGCTGAAGGAAACCTATCCACCAAAAAATCGTCCCAGAGAGGAACCGAATCCTGAAGCACCACATCAGGAACCACAATCGTTGGGACTCCATCAACCAAATTAACATCATAGTCGTGTTTCTTAAGCGATGGACGCTTAGTCACTGCAGCTGCATAAGATCGTTGCTTATTTTGCGAAGAAGACTCGTCCCCTTGAGGGGGATCTACCTCCGACATAAAGGCTTACCGGTGGTGGCCGTCACAAGCCCTAGCGTGAGGGAAACTCAGAAAAACCCTAATGTCGCTTTTGGAATCGCACTTTCCTTAATTAAACCAGCTTTTTTTCGTTTTCACATAGGTTTATTAGTTACTAGATATTACCACCTTCTTCTTTTATTGTATTGATTGATTCAAAATATAAACCATTATATATGCAATAGCTAGAAGAGGAAAAAAATTATCCTAAATCTTTATATCTCGTTAGGATAGTGAACAATGAATGTGAAACGCTAATAGGTGCTATACTTTTTATTTGAATTCTGTTGAAATTTTTTTGTGATATAAACCATCACCATTAGAAAATCTGTTAACTATATGTTTGATGATGCATACGTATTTTAGAGATGCCATTGTCGTGTACCGTTTTTATATCATTATTCAAATAGTCAACAAATAATCAATTATAGAATTGCCCAAAAAAATAATCAATTATAGACTCCGACTTGATTCTTACAGTTCCTTTTTTTTTTCATTATTATTTTCAATATAAACCATTATGGGTAAAGAAATTCTGCAGAATAATCTACTTTCGTAACATACTAACATATTTTGCATTATATCAATCATATTTTTATATGATATATGACTAATTTAGATTCTTGTATTTTTGTAAATGTATATATAATTGTGAGAATATAAAGGAGGTCAAGCTAATTAATAGAAAATAGATGAGAAATAGAAGAATTAGAGTTTAGATGAGAGGAGAAATGGAGAGGGAAGAAGAAGAAATTAGAGTTTACGTCACTGACATATTTTCGTAGTGTTTTACAGAGAAAGCGAGAGATAAATAATAAGGGTTGAGAGCTAATGAAGTGGGCTTAAACGAACAACTATTGTTAAGGCCCACTAAGGCCTAATAGTCTTCTTAGGATCGTATCAGAGTATTAAATGACGACTTTACCCTTTTCGGTTAGAGGGGAAGCAAAAGAAAAATAAAAAAGATTCCAAGTACACATGACGATGCTCTCGTCGCCGTAGCTCTTCTCGTCCTCCGTAGTCTCCTAAATCTCCGGCGCTGTTCTCGTCCTCCGCTCTAGTCTCCTGAATCTCCGGTGCTATTATCTTCCTCCGCTCTAGCTAGTCTCTGGAATCGCCGGCGCTATTCCCTTCCTCCGCTCTAGCTAGTCTTTGTAATCCCGGAGTTATTGGCGTTGTTCCGAGGAGAAGCTCTGATCCGAAGAGACGTTCTAATCTTCATTAGGTTACTTAGGTAAGTAAATATCTAATTGTCATCGAATGATATATTCGTGATTCATAGTTATCTTGATCATCGTTCTGATGGAAGCTTGATCGTCTTCTGTTTAAAGGATTTGCTTAATCGTTGAGTGCTTCTCCCTTCCGTGTTGCTCCGACGAGAGATTCTGATCGTCGCTATATACTTCTTTAGGTAATTATGAATCTCAACCGATTATAGTTTAAGATAAGTGGGTGCTTTATCTTGATCGTTGCATGATTGTTATGAAAGGTTGATTTTGGATTATCCGTTTCTCAATATGAAAGGTGTCAGTTTCTCAATGTATCTCTTTGTATGATGATAGATATTGTTTCAATTTCTGAATCCTTGGTCGTTGATGGTTCTGATAAACCATGATGAGAATTAAATCGTTCAATGCTTGATCGTGTATCACTGTATAGTTGATCCTATCTTCTGAAATCTTGGGCATATCTTTTGTGTAACTCACTCAACTTGGATCGCGCGTATCTTTCTTTTTCTCTTCGTCTCTCCGTGTGTCAATTTATCAACGTTTGATCGTAGGATTCGAGTAGCTTGTAGTCTTTTCTTTCTCTGGTTAAGTTCGTTTGAATCTTTTCTAAGTTCTAATTAATGGGTTTGCTTTTGTTTTGAACAGAGATTGACAAGAGTAAGAGAAAGAGCTAAGTAATGGACGTGAGTATTTTATACCTATGATTATACACTATCATGCGTTTTCATACTTGAACAGTTTCCTAATCAAGTTTCATTGCAAATACTTGCAGTTTGCTGATGTACCCGATCGTTCCATTGACGTTCATTTCAGAGAAAGCATCCCACGTATCAACCATCTCATAGATTTAGATCAATGTGTGGTCTAGAAACGCTCTGGCCTATGGTAATGGTCCGGTAAATAATATTTTCATGGAATGGGTACCCGGTCAGATACATCCTTTGATCGAGGATGATGGCAATGATGCTGATGGGAATAATAATAATGACGGAGATGATGATGATGAAAATGGGGATGATGATGGGAATGGGGGTGACAATGGTGATGGGAACCAATGTAACAATGAAGGCAACATCGTTGATGCTGATATTGTGGATGCTGAGGGTTTGAGTGATGAAGATGATTCTTCTTCTGATGATGATGATGATGATGCAGGTGGCAAAAACGTTCTTCCCGCTGGTCAAGGTAATTTTTGTCATTAGTTTATTATTAGGTTATAATTAGGTTACCATAATCAACGTTATTGCTTTTCAGGTAGGCAAAGGAAAAGAAAAAGAAGTGATCAGAAGAAACAAGAGAGGAATAAGAAGGAGAGACAAGAGAGGAAGAAGAAGGAGAAAAAAGAGAGCAAGAAGAAGGAGAAACAAGAGAGGAAGAAGACGATGAAGAAGAAGAAGACGAAGACGAAGAAGGACACAAAATGAAAGATGTAGAGGAGACACAGAATGAAGATAGCCTTTTATTTTAGACAGATTAAGAGAGTGCTTTCCACTGACTATACCTTTTCCTCTTTTATGTTTCCTATTACGTTGCCCAACGTAGATAGAATGAAGATAGCCTTGTAGTATATTACGTTGTTTCATATATACTCATGCATTGACCTGTCTCATCGTTCATGTATTTGTCATTCTAGGTTGTTGACATCTGTCTTTTAATAAAAAAATTGTATTTCATAGGCGGAGTTTTCATCTATTAGAATTCCTTTCTAGTTTTTATTTATTAGATAATGTTTTGTGTCTTGGGTGTCCCTTTTTTATTTTGTGTGTGTGTGATGAAGTCCTCTCTGTTTTGTGTGTTTTCTTGGTCTCCTTTTCCGGAGATTTTAATGTTTTCGTCGGGTTTGGTATTTGAAGATGTATGGTTTTTGGAGTTTTAATAATTTTAGAATATTAATTAACCTCGTATGAGTTTATATATATAACTATTTGAAACCAAGGTTATATAATAAGATAATTCATGTTTATATATATATATATATATATATATATATAATATATATATATATATATTCATATTTTATGTAATGATATGGTTGAACTTTGACAGCAATATATACTATATACAAAAAAAACCCGTATAAATAAATCTACTGTGGTAAATGTATGCGATTCATACGATTTTTTTTGTTCATACAAAATGAATAATTTTCACAAAGAAAATGCCTAGTGAAAAACTGAGTATTCAAGTTGGTTTCTATATATTATATATATGGTGTTGGTTATTAAAATGATAGCTTTTAGAAATTATGACCGTGTTATACCATGGATTAACGATTTTTTAAAGATTCAAAATTGTAAATTTATATTTGAAAAATAAATGATATTTCTGTAATGAAGAATTTTGGTTATATAACTTATATCTTTTTTTTTCAAAGTTATATAACTTATATCTTATTCTTGTTAAATCTTTATTTTTGATAGATTACTTTTGTTGTTGTATAATATCTGATTTTATGATTTTTTTTCATAATACAGTGTCGGATAATTTCTTTAAAAAAATTATTTACTTGTGAATATATTTTATAAATATCAAAATAGTAATTTATAAATTATTTACCTGTGAATATATTTAGATGTATAATTAAAATCAATATAGTTAAGATTAGAGTTAAAAATTATTCTATTAAAACATAGGCATTTTAGTCACTTTACATATCAAAATCATTTAGATGAAAATAAAATTAAACCAAACAAATATATTTTTACATTATCAAGATGAACCATTTTTTATATTTACATTATCAAGATGAAAGATTTTTTGTTCATTCAGATCAATCATTATAATTCATTTCCAGTTTCAAATCTAATATAATAAAGTAGGCTTCCACCTCTAATAAAGCTCCAACTGATTGACACGTGACACATGTATATCTGACACCTATTCTCTTTTTTTCCCTCTTTTTCCAAGGTTAATGGGCTGTGGGTTATGTTTGTAATAAGTGGTTTAGTTATTTGACATTCATATGGTTCATTCAGATCAATCATTATAATTCATTTCCAGTTCCAAATCAAATATAATAAAGTAGACTTCCACCTCTAATAAAGCTCCAACTGATTGACACGTGACACCTGTAATATCTGACACCTATTCTCTTATTTTCCCCCTTTTTCCAAAGTTAATGGGCTGTGAGTTATGTTTGTAATAAGTGGTTATTGGGTCACCTTAATTCTTTGTGTATAAAAGTAAGCCGAGCATATTTATCGTCTTCTGTAAATTTATCGACTTTTCTCCCAAAATAATAACGACAAAGGAATCTACAGTAAAGTTCCCTTCTAAAACTTGCTTTCAATACTTGACATGTGTCACTTCTGGAGTTGACACCTGTCCATGAAAAAAACTTTAGTCTTTATTTTTGGCTTATTACATTATTACAATAACCAATTTTTACAAATCGGCAAAAACCAGATTTCACAAATAGGTCATACTAGCTCTGGGCGTTCGGACATCGGGTCGGTTTCGGGTCCGGTAATTTGGATTTCGCATAATTTGGATATTGATTCTAATATCCATATGGATTATTAGGCATAATTGTTCGGATGTCGGGTCGGTTTCAGATCGGGTTATTCGGGTTTCGGATAATTTAGATATTGATTCTAATATCCGTACAGATAAATTTATAAATTTTGGATCAGATTTCGGATCGGGTTTTCATGTATCAGATACTGTTTTTGGATATTTCAAACCCGATTATTCGTTGCATATCCGAACAATCCGAGACTTAGAGAGAAAAATAACAAGGATAAGTAGAAAAATAAAACCATGTCGATAACATCTTAAAAAATTTGAAAACCATGCCAATAAGGCAATAACATCCTAAGAAGGTAAATCATAATCCAAAAGAACAAAGATAAGTACAAAAATAAAACCAAAGTAAATCACCATCCTAAAATTTCAAAACCAAAGGAGAACACCATCCAAAAGAACAAAGATAAGTAGAAAGATAAAAGACGATCTTGCATTAACAACCTCAATGCAAGCCACCAACAACGACCTCCTCAAGCTTCTTCTTAGTCCCATACTACAACTTCTTCATGTCCCTAATACAACAAAGAAACAAATTCTTAGTTAAAATCGGTTTAAGCATCAGCTTTTCATTTAACTTCTTCATGTCCCTAACATAAATCAAACATCAAATTTTAAAAATTTACCTTACATCTGAGTGATGTGTTTATGCAAGTCTTCTAGTTTAAGTCTTGACATTCAAACTCTGAAATGAAAGAAAAATAGTAATTAATAAGTGTCGGTTATTAAAACTAGTAACTACTAAGAATGAAGTAAGTAGGTTTGGGCATACCTTTTTCAAGTTTATCAAGCAGCTCAATGTCTGCAAGCAATTGTGTATTCGTAACAATTGCTTTCTCACCAAAGTGATTTTCATTCTTCATCCACTGCTGCAAGCGTATCAAAATTTCCACCATATAATGCGTTAAGCAACTTCTGTGTGGCTCTATGACCCTCCCACTAGTACTAAATGCACTTTCAGATGCAACTGATGAAACCTGCATTTCAAGAACATCCCTAGCTATTTCTGATAAAACTGGATACCTACCACTATTGAGCCTCCACCAAGATAACACATCCCACTCGGATCCAACAATAGTTCTAGGATTTTCCACTTTTTCATTCAAATATACATCCAGCTCATCCCTACCATCGTGAACTCCAATCTCATCAACCAACTCCTTATAAGCAAAGTCCATCCTCTCATACCCCATACTATCAGACATTAAATCAGTGGACTCACCTTGGCTAACAGAAGTCGATGTCTGAGTGGACTGTGATGATTGACCACTTGGTTTTTTCTAAAGACGATTGCTATACTCCTTAAACAGAGATGTCAGAAAAGTGGTGATTCTCTCACTCATCTCCTTCAAATATGATGTATCTTTCCCATAAAGCTTATCAAAGCACATCTTAGCAAATTGCATTTTTTTCCGTGGATCAAACACACTTGCAACAATCAGAAAAATATTGATGTTTCTCATTCCATCCCAGTACTTATCAAATTTCAACAACATAGCATCGGCTTTTGATTTCAAATCACTATCAATACTATTGCTTAGTGACATCAAATTCCTCTCTATAGTCACTATCTCTCCATAACACTTATAAGAAGCAACTGAGGTTGAAGCAGACACAACCGAAGTAGAATTGTAGAATATGATTAGAAATCTCACTAACCTTTCTATGGCACTACAATCAGTCCTTGTAGGCAGCCCAATCTTTTTCTTCCCATTCTCGACCTCATTGAAGTAGTCATTGTACATCTTGTCCTCCGCCTCCATTCTATCAAATGTCAATCTAAAATCAATAGCTCTTGACAACATGAAGTATGTTGAATTCCACCTTGTTTTGATGTCCAACGGTAAACTCCCTCTAGTCATCTTCCCTGAGACAACTTTCTGCTCAAAGGAATCACATCTTGAAGTAGAAGACCTCACATACTGAACTGCATTGCGTATGGCTGTCACATTTTCACTCAACCCATGCAAAGCGTCCCTAACAATCAAATTGATTATGTGAGCACAACACCTCATATGCATACACTCTCCATTTAAAACAAATGCTTCATTGTTCCTTAAACTGAATGCCTCCTGAAATTTCTTCAAAGGAGAAGTATTTGTAGTTTCATTGTCGACTGTCACAGTTAAAATCTCCTCTATGCCCCACTCAGCCAAACAGTCAAGAAGAACCCGTGATATTGTTGCTCCTTTGTGATCGGTAATGTACTTAAACCCAATAATCAGCTTCCTCAGTCGCCAAGAAACATCAATAAAGTGTGCTGTAATAACCATGTAACTAGCACCAGTAGCTTTAGCAACCCATATGTCAGTTGTCTAAGAGACTCTTGGCTTACTAGCAACAATCCAAGTTCTCAGACTTGCTTTCATCTCCACATACATTCTAACAATGTCCTTTGTAGCTATTCTTCTCGAATGTGGCTTGTAGAGGTTGACTCTGTTGCAGAAATTTTTCCAACCGATGCTTTCAAGGAAAGCAAGTGGCAATTCTGACAGCACAATCATCTCATTCGAAGCCTCTATGAAAAATTCTTCAGTAACTTTTCCACTCTGAAGTTGTCCCTGATTATTAATCTCAGTCTGTGATTGTTTCTGCTTCTATGCTTGAAAATGCTTGCAGCTATCCATATGAGCCTTCAAGTGAGAAGTCCCTGATTTTGAATCACAGCCGTAAGATTTGTTGCAGTAGTTGCACTTACATCTCTTAAGATTATCATCAAATCTCGTGAAGTGTCCCCAAACAGTAGATCTTGTACTCGGTTTTCTCTTTGGCTGGGCTAGTTGTGAAGTAACTCCACCATCTGTCGGAGCATCTTTCCTTTTGTTTCCACTCTCAGATATCAGATTTGGGTCATCTCTCTCCTTGTCAATGATGTCTGGAAATGGTGAGGAATCCATCTAGACAAAAAATAATGCAAAGTTAATAAACTAAAGTATTGTTTCTATCTAAAGTTGTAAACTATACACCTTATCTGCATCCTAAGTTGTAAATCAAACTATAATTCTTATAAACGGATCAGCTTCTGGTGAAGATCAAATACATAGCTAAGTTAGCTAATCTAACCATTCGGTGTAAAGAATCAAGCAAATTAAACACAAAATCAGCAAATAAAATACAGATTTCACTATAAAATTAATTCGTTTCAAGAAAGAAAAAGATGATAACTAAGGAATAAGATGAATCATAGACATACCCGGGATCGATTTTTTGATGCCTCTGATGGAGGAGACTGGGGCGGCGAGATTAGTATTAGGGATTCCAGCTTGAAAGTTTAGGGTTCTAACTTTATTTATATGTACAGAATACAGAATCGCGAGAGATAAGACAATTGGAAGACGGTGTATCAAGGAGGATTGCGAGTGATAAGGGAAGTGTTCAGATGTGTTCGGGTGTGCTTCAGATTTCGTTTATTATCCAAACCGGTCCGATATTCAATGGCTCTAGAAAGCAATAACCGTT
The DNA here is from genome assembly GCF_000633955.1 of Camelina sativa. Taxonomy (NCBI): domain Eukaryota; kingdom Viridiplantae; phylum Streptophyta; class Magnoliopsida; order Brassicales; family Brassicaceae; genus Camelina; species Camelina sativa. Next base: position 20,133,352 of record NC_025697.1, read on the forward strand.
CGGTTATTATCTCTACTTCGTTCATATCCGTATCCGAGTTTTTCGGATCATAGACGGATCGGATATTTGGGTTCGAATATAACGCCCAGGCCTAGGTCATACTCATACATGAAGCCCACATTCATACATGTTTATTTTCATTGTAATTTAAAACCATATAGTGTTCTTTATTTAAACCCTACATGTCAAACAATTAAAATGCATCACCATAAATTGTATGTATTCCTAATTCTATTAAAGAAGCATTAATTCCATTCAATACAATGTTATAAATTAGAAACACAAAACGTTTCCTTCTATGAAAATATTTTATTATCTAATATAATTTTTTGGAACAAAAATTAAAACTCTTCCTCATCTCCTGCAGAATTTTTCAACTCACTCAAAATATATAGGCTCTCCAATTATGCTTTTACGGAACATGAATCAAAATGAAGGACTTTGCAATTAAAGCAGATTAGTTGTCACATGTTTGGGTGATAGAGTCATTGAAGCAGAGATCTTAACAGGTACAACAGTTGGAAACAAGGTTGTCATTGCAAGGATAATACTCTCTTCACCTTATTCTAAGTGGTCGTTCAAATTAAGAAGACGTCAGTTCCCTATGCGTTTGAGCTAGGTAATGACTATTAATAAAAGCCAAGGAAAAATCTTAGAAAAAGTTAGGGCCTGACTGGTTCAAACGCTGCGGTTGCGGTTGCGGGAGATTGCGGAAGCGGGCGATTGCGGTTTCAAGCGTTATTAAGCGTTTTGAACGACTGGTTTAGTGGTTTAAAAGCCAATAGCGGTTGAAACATAATACATGTGATATATAATATATAAAATTTAAAAACACCCATTTTTTTATTAAACTTGATTTATAATTAAAATTTATTAAAAAGATACTAAAATAATTATTCAAAAAACAAATAAATTTCATATTGAAATACTTATTCCTTTATGCATTTGGCTTTTCACTAAAAATTTAATCAAATAATTTGATAAATGACAAAACATATGCTTTAGATCGTAGATCTTTTCTCTTTTCTCTTAGATCTTGGCTCAGTAGTTTCATCGGTAGGAATAGTCATGTGAGAGTTGAGATGAGTCACTGGTGATTTGTTTTAATATTTTTTACAAATAATCTTATTTTCTTAAATTTCTGATAAAATATTATATTTATTTAGATTTTTTTGAACTTATGTACGATGTGCCATTAAATTTACATCAAGTTTTTTGGGTTATTGTTAATTGGAATATTATTTAATTCTAATTGTTTATTTTATAATCTCTGCAATCATATTCGTATTTCATTTTTTCCCATCCTTAATGAGTAAAATGGATAGATTGAAGATATAACAAAAAAAAATTCATTATCATTGATTTCTTTTAAGTTTTTTTACAAAAAAAAAAAAAAAAAAAAAAAAAAAAAAAAAAAAAAAAAAAAAAAAAATTCAATCGCAATCGCCCGCAACCGCAAACGCTTGCGGGAGACAGCTTTTGAAATTCAGTGGTTTGAAGCGATTGGAAGCGATTTGGAGCGACTGGAAGCGATTTGTGTGATTGGTTCTAATCGCTAGCAACCGCTACCACCCGCAAACGCAGCGTTTGCGGGAGGTAGCGGGAGAACCAGTCACCACCTTAGTTTATATATTTCCCAAAATCATATTTCAGTCATGGAATGTAGCGTTATCTAGAGTAACATCAGAAGCAGGTTTGAACATGGTGAACATGGACAAAAAGAGACATATAGTTACATATAAGTATTCAACCATGTTACTAAGTCTACATAAAGGAAGGTATTCTCTCAATTAAATATTAAATAGGATCATATCATAATCTCTACAACTTACTTGCATACAAAAAAAAAACTCTACAACTTACTAACAACGATACACAATATAAACATACGAATTAGAAACTTCGTGTGTGTGATGCATTGATACTGTGTTGATTAGGATAAGAATAAAAATAAAGATGCTTCGCTAGACTTCATAGTTCATATATTGCTTAGCTTATAACATAACGTTTGATTTTTTCCGGATATGACGACGTACGTATGCAGTGGAAATAACACTGAACAATTTTTTTTGCAGGAGAACCAATCTCACAAGTTATTTATATTGTCAAATTATATATTATTATTTTTGAAACAAAATCTCTAAATATTCAAGTAAATGAAGACAGAAGAGTAAAAGACAAGAAAGTAAGAAAAAAAATTAATTGAAAAGGTAAATGACTTAAATATTTGGAAGTCACTCTGTCTCTAAACTAAAAGTCGATAACATACTAAGACAATCGTCTTGGTTATATATGAAATTATACATTCATAATAACTTGGACCAATTCATACATATGCAAAAGACAACTTAGTAAGAAAGGACTCTCTTCATTCCTATTCTAAAATTAATAAATCAGTATCTAATCAGTATCTTGGTTTAGCATAAATGGCGATTTTCTAATCAAAAAAATAAACTAATCCCTTTTAATTAATATATATATATATATATATATGAATAACAAACTGTTTTAAATCAGTATCTTGGTAACAAACTGTTTTAGATATTTTTAAAAGATGAAAATCACATTTTAAACTTTCAAAGTATCATTAGATAGCACTTTAAACCTTCAAAAATTTCACTAATAATATAAACCGTCAAATTAATTTTACTAACGTTCTAAACCTTGAAATCATGACTTTTGTTTACACCACCCTACAAAACAACGGAACCGTAACGACCGTAACGGGACAGTTAACCCCCGTTAGTCGAACACTTAACCTCCGTCTCTACCAT
>NC_025697.1:20136153-20139981 GCF_000633955.1 Camelina sativa
TTTTTTTTTTTTTTTTTTTTTTTTGTGTATGCTTTATTAAGAAAACCCTCAAATCGAATTACGGTTCAAAATCAAAACCCAGAAAAAGAAAAGTGAAAGTGAAAGAAGATTCCAGAGCTTCCCAGTCAAAATGAGGTAAGTGTCGCTTCTTCCTCCTCCAGTTCGAATTATTAGTTGAAAGCTTTTGTTTTTTCAATAGTTTTTGTTCTACAGAATCGAGGGTCAAACGAAAGCATTTGTATCTCGTTTGTTTTGTCTCTTTGTGGTACAATGTTTTGATTAAAATATATATTGGGTGATGAATTTCAATTCACATGATCAAAATTAAATTGGGGAGGTTTTGTGTTATGATTTCCGATGGATTAAAAGCGGAGAAGTTGGAAACTCCTGTTAAACCAATCACAATGGCATTATTAGAGAAAGCAAGGTTGGCAAAACAGTATTGTTAAACCAATCACAATGGCATTATTAGAGAAAGCAAGGTTGGCAAAACAGTATTGTTAAACCAATCACAATGGCATTATTAGAGAAAGCAAGGTTGGCAAAACAGTATTGTTAAACCAATCACAATGGCATTATTAGAGAAAGCAAGGTTGGCAAAACAGCATTGTGAAACACTACGCAGTAGCAACACTTCGTATGAGGTAAATGAGTTTGATAATGGATACATTGTGAATTTGGCTACTCATGTATGTGCATGTAGAAGATGGGATCTCACAGGTAAATGAGTTTGAGTAAGTTAATTTTTATAAATTGTTGTGTACCCCGTTGATTCTAATTGAATGTGTGACTTACAGGAATACCATGTAGGCATGCTGTATGTGTTCTAGATGATAACCAAGATGATCCAGTACGGTATGTGGCTAATTATTACTTCACTTCAGTTTTTAAGAAGACATATGAAGAGAACATCAAACCTGTCAATGGTGAGAAGCTGTGGAGTAGGACAAATAAGCCTCCAATAGGGATATCTGAGATGAGAAAACCAAGAGGGAGACCAAAAAACGGAGACAGGCGTAAGGAACCTTTTGAAGACCTACAAAATTCAGGGAAATCAACAAGACATGGCAGGATTCCACATTGTAGCCTATGTGGTCAAGCTGGGCATAACAAGAGTAGTTGCAAGAATGAACCACTTGTTGTGGAGGGTCCAAAGAACAAACGTGGGAGACCAAAGAAGCTTATAGATGAGGTACATTTAATTATTATTTTTCATTGTTATTGCCTATGGGTCTTCACTCTTTGCTTGATATGCTTCAGAGTCATCCTAAGGCACCCCCAAAGCCAAGAAAAAGAAGAAACACTCTTGTAGCTGGAAGTAGTTCTCAGTCTATACAAGCTGGTGAATCAAGCTCACAAACTCCGGTTACTTCTAGTGCTCCTCAGCCTTCAATCTCATCAAATCAAGTGCAGCCACATGTGAAGAAAGCTAGAAGAGGGAGACCATTGAAGATTAGAAAAACTAGTAAAATTCCACAAGGTGTTGGAACATTTTGGAGTCCATTCACGGATCGACCATTTCAGGTGTTTGGAGACCGAGTTTATGATAGGTCTAACCTAAACCCAAAACCTCAAGAAGAACGTAATACATAGTCTATTAGCACCATGTTTTTGTGACTAGTAACTACATTATCCACTCTCTGTTATGACTATGGTTACTTTTGAGATTTTGTTTGCTTTTGAATTCATGTATGACAATGTGACATTATCATCATTTTTGGATTTTTCTTTTATTGTTTTTTTGTTTACAGGAAATAGTAAAAGTGATCATAACACTGTTTTTTGTTCTTCAAACTCAGAAACCCTAATTCATAATAAATTTTTTGAGGATTTTGAATTTTTAACACGTTAGACAACAATTATGGCAAGTGATTATATTAAAAAAAGTGATGGAGGTTAACTGTTCCACTAACGAGGGTTAACTATTCCGTTACGGTTGTTACACTTCCGTCATTTCGTAGGGAGGTGTAAACAAAAATCATGGTTTCAAGGTTTAGAGCGTTAGTAAAATTAATTTGATGGTTTATATTGTTAAAGGTTTAAAATGCTACTCAATCATATTTTAAAGGTTTAAAATGTGAGTTTCCCTTTTTAAAAATACATGTTATATTGTTATTTTATTATATTGTTATTTTATGCCGAATATGTTAAGTTTGGAAAGTTTTATAAAGAGATGAAAAGTATGAGAATGAGATGAGTACGTGTTGTTATACAGCGGCAACCCTTAAAAAAATACCCTTAGTATCAAATGATCGAATATGCGTAAATCAGTTACAATAAAAAGGGATCTGTAGGAGTAACAGAATATCTTTATATATATATATATATATATATATATATATATATATCTATATATATATATATTGTTTTACATTTACGTACTCTTTATAAAGGGGAAGAGGATAGAGAACCCTAAATCTAAAACTCTAATGGAGAAGAAACAAAAAAAAATGGTTATCAAACAATTGTGTCCAGAGGAAGCACTGGTAAAAGTCTTGGCTCAAGTATCACTGAGGAACATCGCCAGATTCAGATCAGTGTGCAAAGAATGGAAATGTCTAATCGATTCCGACTTCTTCCGAGATCTCTACGAATCACTGAAATCTTCCTCCACCTCCGTGTCGTGGTCAATCATGAACACAAGGGACAAAAGAGTGTCGCTTGAAATCGTGGGACACCACGGATGTGAGAGATGGGGACTTACCAGTTCGCTAGGCTCTTACATGCATCACATTCCCGAGACCACCGTGAGAAAAAGTTCTGTGTTGAGCTGCACGGATGGTATTGTATTGCTTTACACCGAGACCGTCGAAGGAGAACTAATGTATCATGTCGGGAACCCCTTGTTGCGACAATGGGCACGGATCCCTCTTCCTTCACATCTCTCTGCTTTCGATGTCGTGAGGTTACAGGAGAATCGACATTTCAGCGACAATGGGTTGGTCACAAAGATGGAAAAGGGTGTTGTCGTGGGTTACAAGGTTGTCTGGATGTTAGCATCAACTCCATTATCTAGGGAACTCACTTTCATGATATACTCCTCTCAAACAGGATTGTGGAAAAATAAAAGGGTTCGTTGTGTCCGTTCCTTGTTCTGGTCTAGACTAGGATATTATGTTCCTTTGAACGGGGTTCTCCACTGGCTTGCTGCGTACGGTTGCTCCTTGGACGCAAATTATGTTGCATCCTATGATTTCTATAATGGATGTGATGATGATCTTGACAACTTTAATGTTATACCTTTTCCTGGTATTGAGAGATTTGAACGGAACCAGCGTTTCAAGAGAACAATCACAACGTCTGCGGGATTTGTGGTGTACTGCAACGTTTTCAATGATAATGGAGGCCGTACAATTAGGGTTTGGAGGCTGGTCTCTACGAATGATCATCCTAAGTCATGGAAGCTCTCGTGGAAACTCAACACCAACTCGTCTTTGACTGGTTTCGGTGCTGATTATTTCCCTGTGGTAATGCATCCTTTTAACTCCGACATCATATACCTCTGGAGTAGGAACAAGAACGGTTTGGTCTTGTTAAACTTGAGAACACACAAGTTTAGTCTTCACAAGGAGGAGTCATCATCAGAAGATAATGAGGAGGGGAACAAGTCTATGGATGGATGCATCATGAGCTTTAGCGGTTGCAAGGAGTATATGGACTTGATCCATCCAATCTTCGTTAATAATATATCAGGTGGTTTTCACAACCTCTACTTTTCACAGTACGTTCTACCACGTTGGCTGAATCCGCTCCCTCAGCTTTCTTCTTGATTATGCATGTTTCTATTCAATTAAGCTTGTTTTTGTCATTTGCTTCTTTTCAGTTTTT
>NC_025697.1:20141312-20146424 GCF_000633955.1 Camelina sativa
TGCATCATGAGCTTTAGCGGTTGCAAGGAGTATATGGACTTGATCCATCCAATCTTCGTTAATAATATATTAGGTGGTTTTCACAACCTCTACTTTTCACAGTACGTTCTACCACGTTGGCTGAATCCGCTCCCTCAGCTTTCTTCTTGATTATGCATGTTTCTATTCAATTAAGCTTGTTTTTGTCATTTGCTTCTTTTCAGTTTTTGAGTTTTTATCTTTTATGATACTAGCTAGTATGTATCCCGCAAAAAACCATATTAATTAGGATTTCGATTGTTCTTTTATCTACCTTATCTGTTTCTCAGCACTTTGTGGGATGTGATTTGGAGCCATGAGGAGATGAACTAATTAATTACCATACTTTTCTAAAAAAATTCAGTACAGTCCTGTCTGAACCCAAGTTAACTAACAATTCCAGAGACTCAGATTGATAATATTCTTCTAATTTCTTTGAACTGACGACATAACAATTGCTTCTGTTTCATCTACAAAAGATTCAGTCGGAAGAACGCATTTTCATCACTCTTAGCTCATATCACCATTTGTAAATCTTACAGCATGAATGTTCAACGGAGCCCATAAACGTCACATTGGTCATGCATGCACACGTATACGATATGATGTCAATTGTCAACCTATCGCATGTTCATTCCACAATTCACAATATATTGACCAAAAGTGGGCTTCTATATTGGATAATATATATCGACATCATGAGCCTCCTGGGCCTTCATTATGCATCGTACCATTGTTTTAGTACTTCTAAAATACGATCACCCGTATATATACGGCTGTATATGTAAGGTATATATACTATAAACTTATTTGATTAAAAATATATCTATAAATATAGTACACATATATGACGTAAAACATTAAAAGCAAAACTAAAATCTAAATCTAAATACTGTAAGGAAAAAAGAATTGTCAAACGAAAAGCCAAAACCAAACAAACTACTCACTTGTTTGGTTTCTTAGAAGTTCGTTCAGCATGATTTGACATAAGTTACATTTGAGAAGCATCGCACATGGACATCTAAATCAATTAGGCATGAGAATATGATAAGTTGGAGAAAATAAGAGTCCACCGTACCACACAATTAAATTAATGACATATGATAGATAGTAATAAAACCACAGAAAAGACAAAATATCACATAACAGAACAACCTTAAGATTTAGAAACAAAACAATGAAAATATAATCTAGTTATTTTCTCTCTTTATTGGTTTATTCTTTAAGCTACAGAACTAATCTCGTTTTTATTTAATAAACCCAAACAGCATCGTTTAGTTGAAAGTAAAAAAAAAAAAAAAAAGACAAAAACTCATACTGCTGTTTTATACGGTTGCCGTATATACGCCGATAAACTCACCGTATATTCAGCCATATTAATCCAAACCGTATTTATGAAACTTATATCTAAAACGATAATGTATCGTATAGACACAGTATATATGGCCGCCAAAGGCGTATGTTAGAGCACTAATGCGTAGGCACAAGACATAATATTGCATTGTAGGTTTCTAGGAGAGGACAAATGTTTACTTCTCCTTTCTTCAATCGTCAAAGATAAGATTCCTTATGATTCGTACGTGTACTTAACTTTTTTTTTCTTTTTCTAAAAGCATGTGGTAGATATTTTATTCGGTAATGATTTGTATATATCTTTGTGCTGTGAGGTGAGTCACGTAATAATGAGTTAAGCTCACTAGTTTCTTTATTTTTATATAATACGATAATTCCTATGACCTTCACTCACCAAAGCAACAAAACAAACAAAAAAAACCTGACATGGAACAAAAAACATTTTTCCGGTTAACTTTTCTCATAGTCACGGCCGGTTTCATCATCTCTTTCACATCCACTAACTTCTCTCACGGACCGACGAAGCTTCTTGACTGCACCGATTCTTCCTCTTCACCTCTTTGCGCTTCTAGAAACTTCCTTTTCAACAAACAACAACCACGACCAATTCCTAAACACGATCCTAAACCAAAGACTAAAAACCATGACCATGCGTCCGACACACCAAACCATCCTCTAGACCCACTCACGGTGGTGGAGTTAAACAAAGTACGATCAATACTCACCTCACACGCGCTATTCACCTCCGGTACACCTCACGCGTTCCACACCGTCGTTCTTGAAGAGCCTGACAAGAATCTTGTCCGTCTTTGGGAAAAAGGGAACCCACTCCCTCCGAGGAAAGCTTCCGTTATCGCACGTGTTGGCACCGACACGCACGTGCTCACCGTTGATATCTCAACGGGTAAGGTAGAGTCAGAGAATATCCCGGTTAATGTTTCTGGTTACCCGATGATGACCATAGAAGAGATGAACGGTATGACGGTTCTACCATTCTCAAACGCGGAATTCAACCGTACGATTCTTTCTCGTGGAGTTAATCTAACGGACGTGATTTGCTTCCCAATCTCATGTGGCTGGTATGGTAGTAAAGAAGATAACGCAAGGGTAATTAAAAACCAGTGTTTCTTGACTCAAGGTACGGCCAACTTCTACATGCGACCTATCGAAGGTTTGACTATTCTTATCAATTTAGATACAAAGAAGGTGATCGAGATATCCGATACGGGTCGGGCTATACCCATACCCGGTTCAACCAATACTGATTACCGCTTCGAAAAGCTCGTGACCACAGACAAAACCCGACGTCTAAACCCGATATCAATCGAACAGCCACGTGGTCCAAGCTTCGTCATAGAGGACAACCATTTGGTGAAATGGGCAAACTGGGAATTTCATTTAAAACCAGACCCGAGAGCAGGTGTGGTTCTATCACGGGTCAGGGTACATGATCCGGATACTCAAGAGACACGTGACGTGATGTACAAAGGGTTCGTGTCCGAGCTTTTTGTTCCGTACATGGATCCATCAGACGCGTGGTACTTTAAGACTTACATGGACGCAGGGGAGTATGGGTTTGGGTTACAAGCCATGCCACTCGTACCGCTTAATGATTGTCCACGAAACGCAGCGTATATGGACGGAGTTTTCACAGCAGCTGATGGAACACCGTTTGTGAGAGAAAACATGGTTTGTATTTTCGAGAGTTACGCCGGAGATATTGGGTGGCGTCACTCCGAAAGCCCCATCACAGGCTTACCGGTCAGTGTTTTTTTTTTGTTGCCTATGTGTTTTTTATTTACATAGAAAAAAGTTTTAAGGTTTAAAAAGTGAAGTTTATAAAAAAGATAATGTTAATTACAATTTTAAATCAGTAGATAAGGGAAGTGAGACCAAAAGTGACGCTTGTGGTACGAATGGCAGCTTCGGTAGGTAACTACGATTACATCATTGATTATGAGTTCCAAACTGATGGGCTTATCGAAGTTAAGGTACTTTTTACTTTATATCCTTTTCCAAAATGTAAAAGATTCCATGGAATAATGCATATTTTCACTTTCTTGTCATGAACCACTATAGTAATGCAGTTGATAATGACAGGTTGGGCTTAGTGGAATATTAATGGTGAAAGGGACAACATATCAAAACAAGAAACAAGTGGAGAAAGATAAAGACGGTAATGAAGAAGAGCTTCACGGCACGCTTCTGTCTGAAAATGTAATCGGAGTAATTCATGATCACTACGTCACTTTTTACCTTGATCTTGACGTCGATGGCCCCGACAACTCATTTGTTAAAGTGAACCTCAAAAGGCAAGAGACTGAGCCAGGTGAGTCACCGAGGAAGAGTTACCTGAAGGCGGTTAGAAACATTGCAAAAACCGAAAAGGATGGTCAGATCAAGCTTAGCTTGTATGATCCATCAGAATTCCACGTGATCAACTCTGGTAAGACCACTCGGGTTGGTAACCCGACGGGTTACAAAGTTGTGCCTAGAGCGACAGCTGCTAGTTTGCTTGACCATGATGACCCGCCGCAGAAGAGAGGAGCTTTTACCAATAACCAAATTTGGGTCACTCCCTACAATAAGTCGGAACAATGGGCTGGTGGCTTGTTCACTTACCAAAGCCACGGTGATGATACTCTGGCTGTTTGGTCAGACAGGTGATTAATTTCAAAATTATAATTATTAATATAGTTATTATATAGTTAATATCCGATTGTTTAATTTAATGCATTATTGGTGTCTTGCAGGGATAGAGACATAGAGAACAAGGACATAGTTGTGTGGTACACACTTGGCTTCCATCACATTCCATGTCAAGAAGATTTTCCGATAATGCCCACGGTTTCTTCGAGTTTCGACTTGAAGCCCACAAATTTTTTCGAGCGCAATCCAATCCTAGGGGCCGCTCCTAACTTCGAACACGACCTTCCGGTTTGTGTAGTTCAATCTGTTTCTGTCTGAGAAGAGTAAAGTACAAAATAAAGATATAGCCACGTTTGAATCTTCCATAAATCTTGGTGTACTCTTTATGTCCACACAATGTTTTTATGGGCTTAAATTTAGTAAATGCTAATGTATATGTATGTTTATAAACGAGAGTTCATAGTGCCTACGTCGCCTAGCAGGGCCACTTTCTATTTCTAGGCTTCTAGCCTCCTAGATATTGAACACTGGTTCAATATCTTAATTTGCTAAAATAGTATGTTTTAGTAACCCATTAACAAAAAATATTTTTGGCAAAAAGGTATTACGTTTTGGTGACTAGTTCGTTGGTATCAAGTTATCCGTAAAAAGTTTAGGAAAATCTAAATTCTCTGAAATTTTGAAATTTTAGAAACAATTTTGTACGTTTTAAGATTATATGGACGTTCAAAAAAGTAAAAGAAAATAAAAAAGAAAAAATCTTGCAATGAAATATATCATATTTTGTCCGTTCAAGCTTCCGACAAAAGTTTCTAATGAAATAACATGTTTATAACAGATTTAGTATCTTATCAAATTGTTTGTTACATGTTTACACATAAATGTAGGGGTCCTTATCTCACCTAATCATGATCTAATATAGAACGATAAGTATTTTTTTTTATACATAATCTATTTTAGTAATTAATATAATTATCTTATAACCATACGGTCCATAACTAGTTATGCAAGTCCGACTAAACAAAATCCGAATGATACGAAACCTAATATCTAACAACTCTTTCAGTAACTTTGGTATTTTTTTTTTTTTTT